>NC_079448.1:38394377-38669377 GCF_903798145.1 Danio aesculapii
GGTCTCGGAGTGAAGCATTAGTTAGGATTACATCACATTTTACTCTCGAATTCATCTTAAAAGAATAATTTTGTTGTGTACATTTACATGTTTTGTGCATTATTTGCATTATTTTTAGAAATATAATAAATATATGTAATGAAGCTTAAAAAATTAGACCTTCAACATTATTTATGAAAGGCTATACACTGATTTTATAGGAAGGACTCAGTATGTTTTTGACAGCAACATCAAATGCATCTGATGTTTACACATGCTCCTAATAACCTCTCTTCAATTATATATGACACAAGAAACAAACTAGTTTAGGGTAATGCTGAAAGACTATGGTGCACTGTAATGTCAAAGTAGGGCTGTCACTGTCCCAAAATTTCAGTGTTTGGTACAGTCAAAGTGTCATACAAAAAAGTGTTTAATTATTTAACTATATGCTCACATAGCCAGATCTGTTGAGTCTTAAATAAAATACTTTATAATAAAACTCTCATATTAGTGTAATTTGAATAACCTCATCTGTTGACATGATGCTGGTGAATTACAGAGCTTCTGCAAATATGTCCAAACCACTGTGATCAGATGCTTTCTTAACTGCCGTTTTCTCATTGCTGTCATTTAATTGTGTTATTGAGAGGAAAGAAGGCTGTACATGTTTATATGTTCATCTAAATGTCATTCTCAGCAAAGTTGGTGGCATTTGCTTTGCTTTTAAACAAATATAACTGCTGTAAGTATATCTGGGCTGTGAATCACATTCAGTCTCTCATATGTTATGTGTGCAAGCATGAGCAATAAGTGTTGGCTGCAGTTCATGCAATACACACTGGTGACACTAATTACAAAGCAACCATGATTTCTGCAATGCAGAAAATAAAGGGTGTAAAATGGAATTAGTTAATTAGATAGTTCTTAAATACTGTAGGTACAGTACACCTAAAGTAAAGATAAAAACGTTTTAGTTTCAACAACAAATTTATTTTAAGTTACAGTGTTTCCTCTAGGATTTTTTCCAGCTGTGATGTTCCTTTCACACAGATCTTCCAAGTACCTATGGTGTTTTGTCATATTCCACGACAAGAATTCATTCATGTAATACAAGCATGCGAAACTCTTCGCTTGCACACCGATTTCCTCTTTTCGTGGACAAAACTTCTTGCACGCCCTCAAATATACGCTGCTCAAGCGCAAATTTTCTTGTGCGCTCTCAAAAAAACGCTGCTGAAGTGCGATTTAGTGCGTTTATGTAACGAGTGTGTCTCCAACATTTATTAGATTTGCTAGGAATATTTATGAATGTCTCCGATAGACCTGCAGAACTGCATTGATGCATCCTGAAGTAAAGTAAAACGGCTATAAACTCCAGCAAGATAAAGTCATTGTATGCAGAACCATAGACCTTTATCTATAAAGTATAATTATGGAAACTGTGTTCATCATAACTGAAAGCTACGTGCATCACGCTGCCCTGTCAATCAGTCAGCATGTAACCTCAGTGGCTAGTGGTTAGCACTTTCGCCTTACTGCAAGAAAGTCGCTGGTTCAAATCCCAGCTGGGCCAGTTGGCATGTCTGTGTGGAGTCTGCACGCTTTCCCTGTGTTCACGTGTTTTCTCTGGGTGCTCCGGTTTCCCCCACAATCCAAAGACATGTACTATAAGTGAATTGAATGAACTAAATTGGCTGTAGTGTATGAGTGTGTGTGTGAATGCGAGAGTGTGTGGATTCTTTCCAGTACTGGGTTGTGGCTGGAGGGCATCCGCTGCCTAAAACATATGCTGGAATAGTTGGAAGTTCAATCCACCGTGGCGACCTCTGGTAAATCAGACTAAGCCGCATGAAAATTAATGAATAAGTAAAGTATTCATTGTATCGCATATGACTGCACAATGTACATCTTGTAGTAACAATAATGTATTTTAAGGGCGTTCTTCTATATTTTAAAGGTAAAAATATATTTTTTGATAAATTATGGAATCTGGAAATCTGTAAAAACAAAAATGAAAACTAAATAGACTTGAATTAATTGTACACAAACCAATTTATTCATTACTCATTATCAAAAATAAATAATAAGCTATTGCATAATTTATTTTATGATTATCTGTCTTCCTTTCTACTTATATCCCCATCACGAATCATTTTGACAGTCAGAAAACATGACGACAAACTTGATTGCGTGTGTGTGTGTAAGTGTCTCCAGGTGTGAGAACTGTAGCGAGGGTTAATCTCGCTGTTGCTTTGCTCTTGACCTGCTTAGCCAGGCAAAGCTGCTGACTAAATATGTTCCTTATTACTGATGTCACCTCATTATCTTATCGCGCTGCGCTGTCTGCCTCTGCCTCACTGCACAAATACACCACAAACAATGGAGTCTGTCTCTTTCTAGCATTTTTCTTTAAAGGAGACATTTATGCCCTTGGTCATAAGATTTTAAATAAATTTAACATTTTAATCTTAAAAAAGTTTCAGTTTAAAATATACCACTGGTTATTTATTATAGCTTGTTGAGTTTACACCATTTGGGAATGTTTGTGTGTGGCCCTTTAAATGCAAATGAGCTGCTTTCCAAAAGAGGGCAGAGACTTTACACACTGTTCTGACACTTCAGAAACAACAAACAAGAGAATCTTACACAGACAAAATGGCAGGAATTACCAACATCAGAGTGCAGCATTACATTCAAAACAATGATAAACAATGATAAAGGAGAAGAGGTGACCACTTCTAGATTGCAGAAAAAATTTCAGATTTCTTGCTAACTAAAATAACTGACTTTACAGCATCTTTTCTCAAAATTTTTATTATTTAAAATATTATTTAATTAATAAATGATATGTATATGCATTCTAGTCTATACCAGTCTTATATACTATTATGTAAATATATTTCCTTTGCATTCTCCAAAGTTTTTAGTGCAATTTGATATGCTTTTTTTCTACAGCACATTGTGTTCTGCGTCCTGATTATTGCATTGTGTTCTGTGTCCTGATTAGTGCATTGTGTTCTGCGTCCTGATTGGCTGTAGACCATTGTCAATCAATCTCCTCCGTGCCATGTCTCATGTACAGTACAGAATGCATTCAGCTTGCCAAATGTGCATCTTTGATTGCTAGCAGTGTGACTCTGAAGTGCTGTACTGTATGTGTGGAAGTTTTCTCCCCATAATGTCGACAAAATACTCTGCACCAAAGGCACCTGCGGTAACGTGCAAAAGGCAGAGGAAGATGCTAACCATCACACAAAAAGTTAGACTTCTGCACATGCTAAGGGTAGAAGTTACATGAATATAGGGCGCCAACACAGAATAAATAAATGAAGATCGAATGGTTTTAAGAGAGAGAAAACTGTGAAAATGTTAATGGCTGTCTGAGAAAAGTGTATAAAGTGTGTAGTGAGGGGATTTACAGCCTTAAAACATCTATGTTAATTGTAAAAAATAAAGCTGACTACTTCGTGGATTTTGTCTATTATGGGTTATTTTTAAAACATAACTCACATGAATAACAAGGGATCACTGTATATCAGATTGGACCATTAAAAGCCTGACTTAGAAAAAAAATTGCTCTGATTTTCATTTAGTATATAATTTTAGTCTGTCATGTTTAGTCCTGATTGAAATTAAACAAAGCTTTAAAAGTAAATACTAAGTTGCCTGTGTTGTTTGACAGCTATTTAAACAATTTGATGGAAATTATGCCACTCAGAGCATGTGTGTGTGTGTGTGTGAGAGAGAGTACGCTTATGGTGACATCTGTGGCATGAGTTAAAAGTTTTGTGATTGATACAGCACACACATAACCTACGCAGTTTAAACAGGCTTGGCTGAATGCGCATTGCGATAATGCCACATGAGTGGGCCACACAATGGACGCAGCATGCAGCACCTTACCTAAAAGCAAGATTTATTTACTTTCGCCTTTCTCAGATATCTGGTTTAAGTAACATATTTTCTGATGCACTCTCTGTTTGCCCATGAGTGTGCACTCACTTGTTATCAGGAGGCCTCGATATACTGCAAATAAAATCAAAAAAAGAATTGAAATGTTGTCATTTGGAAATAAATCTGGCAAAAATTACGTTCACTTTGATTTCATCTTTCGGATAAGACGTTAAACCGTGGTCCTGACTCTCTGTGGTCATTAGAAATCCCATGGCACTTCTTGTAAAGAGTAGGGGTGTAACCCAGGTGTCCTGGGCAATTTTCCTCTGTTGGTCCTTACTGATCATGGCCTTCCAATCATCCTCATCCACCGAATTGGCTCTATCACTGTCTCTCCACTACCCGTATAGCTGGTGTGTGGTGAGCACACTGGCGCCGTTGTCCTGTGGCTGCCGTCACATCATCCGTCACACTAGTGGTGGTGTAGAGAGAACCCCCTCATGATTGTGAAGCATTTTTGGATGTATGGCCATACACAATAAATGTGCTATATAAATACACATTACATTACATTTAGTTTCGGCAATTCGAAACAGCTCACCAAAGCGAACTTTGTGGGGAAGTTCACTATGGTCCTAAACACAGGGTTCATACACATTTTTACTACAAAAATTCCATGACTTTTCCATGGTTTTTCCAAGACTTTCAAGTAAATTTCATGACCTAATGTTTCATGCAATGTCTACATATGCGTGCTAAAAGAAAAACAATGCATGTTGAAATTTATTACAGCATATCGTAAAACACTCAACAATCTATTTCAATTTATATTTATATCTATGTAAAATTTATTTAGATAATGTTTACACCGCACTAATAATGTGAGAGTATGTGATTGGCCAAGGACAGAAAATAAGTAAATAACCCATATTCAAGTATACAGATATCTGTTTTTCCAAAACTTTTCCAGGCCTGGAAAATGTCATGTTAAAATTTCATGACTTTTCCAGGTTTTCCATGACCGTATGAACCCTGTAAACACCTTTGAGCGGCCGTTGGTGCGTGGCAATTACACAATAAGTGGGCGTGTCCTGGAACTCTGCCTTCTTTGACGTGCTTTGCATCCACACAGTTAAGAGTCAGACAGGAATTCAACACAATAACACTAAGTTAGCAACATGAATAGACTGGAGGGGCGAGTAGCAGAGCTGTATCCACACCTGTACTATGACGCACTGAGAGATGTTCAAGAGTCACACACTGGTTGATAAGTACAACCGCATAGTTTGATAAAGTTCTCAACATGATTCCATTCAGTCCATGACGAACAGCATGCCGCAGTGGTGCTTCTCATTGGAGAAGGCTGTTTGCCTCATATTAAACTATTGTCTCACTATTGTTTGTTATTGTCTCACAGTTGCCATTGTTGTTGTGTTTAGGAGTACGTTTATAATCCTGAGTACTGCCACTTTGTGGTGTCGGAAGGTTAGAAAACAGTATGCTATCACTCCGCTGTTTTGAACTTCTTTTTGGCCTCAAATAATAATAATAATAATAATTTTTAAGTATACTGCAGCCTTAAGTTCACCTTGTGTAATATACTGAGTCCTCAGTCGCACGGATGTAAGAAGTCTATGGAGGCTTTTATGTTGATTGGTTCATCCAACAACAGAACATTTGTAATGCTTTTTTTGGTCTTGCACAGACATTTTGAATCTCCAGCTGCTACAGAGAGTAAACAGAAATTGCAGATCTGTGTGTGTAAATGTCCAAATTAAGCACTACTAATATATAATAACATCCCCTTTTTACATCATTAGTGGAGAGAAATCTAAACAGCTCATTTTTCCTCATGCTTGCAGAGAAAGGCTTACCAAAACAAAGTTACTGGCTTGTCCTTTTTAATTTTTTTCTGGGTTAATAGATGCAGGGACCCAATTAGAGCACTTAAAGATGAAATAAGTTATATATGATATGTCCCCATTTATAATGATTTATTTCTCTCGCTGACCCATGACTTCTGTTTGTATGCCGAAGCGCTAGTGTTTCATAATTCATTCCATTTTCTTCAGTCCTACCTTGGCAGGTCTTTAAATCGGGCAGTAACAGGTAACCCTCAGGACAGGTGCAGAAGTAAGAGCCCGGAACGTTCTCGCATCCCAGAGAGCAGCCGTGATTCCATAGGGAACATTCATTGATATCTTAAATACAATGAGAGGTTTGAACAAATGAATATGAAAGCTATGGATTTTTACACTGTGACTTAAATGAGAAACTGAGACTGCACCTTCACAGATGTTTCCATGTTTACTGAGGGCAAAACCATCCTTGCAGCGGCAGAGACCAGTGTCAGTGTGACTGGAGCACACTTTCACACACTCTCCTGTGTGTCGACTGCAGCCTGAACAATAGCAAACAGCATCTCATCCCATGCACAATACTGTGATGCACAATAATCTTGATCTATTTTTTTGATATTTAAGATAACTGACTTATTATTACAGTTTGGCACAATCTGATCATGGAGAGAAGAGTGAAATGTTTAGATAAAAAATAATAATTGTTGTAAATTGTTAGAATAATTGTTTGATTATATATTTTTAGATATTTTGAATGTAAATACTCTGTAATTAAAGCAATTAATTACAGTTTTAATATAATACATTAGGGAGCTACAAGTATTATTCTAAATTATTATTATAGCTAAATAAAAATGTTAATTATTATTTCTTTTTAATTACATTTTTATTTTTCATTTGTCAGATGAGTGAGGGATTATTAAATTTTTAAAGCGAACCTATAGTGAAAATTCTACTTTTCAAGCTGTTTGGACAGACATATGTGTAGGTATAGTGCACAGCCGGCAGCTAGCTCTCTGCAACTTTCACATGGTCGCCCACTGAAGCTAAGCAGGGCTGCGCCCGGTCAGTACCTGGATGGGAAACCACTTGGGAAAGCTCGGTTGCTGCCGGAAGTGGTGTTAGTGAGGGCAGCAGGGGTCTGTGTGCGTCCTAATGCCCCAGTATAGTGAAGGGGACTCTATACTGCTCAGTGAGCACCATCTTTCAGATCAGACGTTAAACCGAGGTCCTGGCACTCTGTGGTCATTAAAAATCCCAGGATGTCCTCCGAGAAAGAGTAGGGGTTTAACCCCGGCATCCTGGCCAAATCTGCCCACTGGCCTCTGTCTGTCATGACCTCCTAATTATTCCCATATTATAATTGGCTTAATCACTCTGTCTCCTCTCCATCAATCAGCTGGTGTGTGGTGTGCGGTCTGGCGGAAAATGGCTGCCATCGCGTCATCCAGTTGGATGCTGCGCACTGGTGGTGGATGATGAGATTCCCCCCTATGTGTAAAGCGCTTTGAGTGCCCAGTAAAGCGCTATATAAATGTAAGGTATTATTATTATTTATTATTATTATTATATTGGGGTGATATAAACACACCCAGTCCTTTTTTTTGTGGACCAATTGGAGCGGTTTTGAGATCGACCGCAACTTGACGTGGGAGTGTATTAATATTGATTGACAGGCACGCATTACCATATCCTCATTTTGTAGTTTTTACGTCCGCCATTTTCAGCGTGTGAGTCAAAGCGATGTCAGCAAAGGAACACCCCTGCTCTATTTTTAGATGTAAGGCTCATTGGCTCAACACAAGATCAACATTTACCACATCATCGCTTTCATCGGCGCCATTGTTTGTAACTTTAGGTGGGTTTGCAAACATGTGTACTTTTCATTGCGTCTTCCTTAAACTTCAGCCGTTTCTCGCAGTCACAGAAGCTCCCTTTCGTTGCCTCACGTGCGCGTCCCTCCAATGGAAAAATAACGAACTTGACTTGAGCAGGTCGCACACCAGAAGCGCCGCTCTGCGACACACCACGCAACGCCATGCATTTTAGAATTCTAACCATAGGTTTCTATCAGGGTACACACACCGGCGCTGCAAGTCGCCGGCAGTCCTCGGCGCCCAGCCACGATTTAGGACACTTTTTATATTTCTGCCACACCAAAGAGCACCATCTGAACAGTTTCATTTTAAATAGCATGCGAATGTGCATGTCTGGTGTGCCTTGTCGGGGCTCTGAGTGGCGCATCTGGTGTGTGAAACCTTTTAGTTATAGCCTCAGACAAAGTTAATTCAGTGTGCATGGTTATTAGTCTCGGTGTACAAGCTCAGAACTTTAAACTAGCACACAGTTGGCTGTAAAACTATACAAAGACACAGATGATTTTGTAGTCTCTGCTTGGTCTGTGTCCGCGTCGTACATGTACAGCTGAATGCTGGTCCTCTCACTCATTTTGCTTCTCTTTGTCTGCCTGTCTGTTGCCATACATAAAACGGGGGAACTCTTGGCTCTGCCCTCTTGTTAAGTTGGGCAGAAAGTCGAAACAAATTTTCCTGTGAAGCAACACACCCCTAAAACAGCGAGCTGTGTACACGCCCCCAAAATGACACTTTTTAACACATTATAATAAAAAAATCTGAATTGTGTTTTGAACTGAACCTAAACTGGCACACGCAGAACCATAATATTAATATTAAATCTTAAAAAAGGGGTAAACTATGTGCCCTTTAATGCAGAATTTAAATATTTAGTAGTAATTGAAATTGGATTTTTTTATGTTTGTTTACATATTTTGGATGAAAATAATTGCAATTTTTAGTATGTAATATTCATTTGAGTTTTGCTTGTTTGTTTATTGCCAAATCAACAACTTATGGCTATTTTAAATATACATTTATATTTTTTGTAAATAATTAATTAATAAATAACTCTAAAAATAATCATTTGACTGTAATTATTCCAGAATACTTCAAAAAATGATTTAAAATCATTTTAATAATTTAATTGCAATCAATATAAAAAAGGCTAATATATAAAAATATTATAAAAATGTATCAGCTAATTGATTTTTTTATAGATACTATATTAGCAGTGGAGGCTTAATTAAACAAGGCCAATGAAGATTTACACTGCTGTCATTTAATGCTCACTGTAAGTAAATTATTACATGAATGACAAAGATATAGATAGTAGAAGAGTGAAATAATATGAGCACCATAAATAACTGATACAAATTATTAAAAATACCTATTCAAGGTATTATGCATAATCATATCACTAACCTGGAGTAAAAGGAGTTGAAGTTTCCACTGGCTGATTACTGATACTGGCTGATTGATGGGATGTACCACTTTAACATCAGCAGGGGCTTGTGGCATCCTTTCAGAACTGACATTTTCCTGTCGACCCCCTGTGTGCTTGTTCACTCGCGTTATAGTTTTTGACATTGAGTCCGACAGATACACATAATCCAAAAAAATCGTCATTCTTGGAGATTGAGATCTAAAAGTAGAGCGCAGAGGACATTTAATTCACAAAAACACTTCCATCTTCACATTTAAAGGATAATGACAATGATAATAGACAGTACAAATATAAAACAGGCACGAAATATTGCTTAAAATTTGCTGTTTAAAATTGATTGTATCCGTAGATAGGATTCTAAATTTAAATGAATAATTTTTACATTAAGATAACCATTATTTAATACTTAAATTAAAAATAACATTCATGACCGTAATACTTGACTCTGATTGGTCAATCATCACATTCTAAATTCTAAACATTTTTGCATAATTTTTAATTACGTAAACATTTTTGCATTTCTGCATATGATTTAAAGATCTCTGTTATACCTGAATTGCTGATTAAAGACGTTGATAATGTTTCCATCATAGTTGCAGGAGCCCATCGCAGTGTGTTCTCCTTGGCCTTGCTGAACCCAGAAAAGTCTCCTGTCCCGGTGGTCAACAGCCAGAACCTTGAGTCTGACCGCTACCTTCAGCACTGTGCTCATCTTTTCGCCTGTCATGTCTGATCGCTGGATGCTGGGAGTCTTCCCATCTGACAACCAGAAAATATATCTGGAAAAAAGTTCATTCATCACTGTTACTGTAAAATTACTCGCCAAGATTTTAAAGGATTCATTTCGAGAAAATATTTCCTTGCACAACAATGGAATCAAAACAAATGTAAAAAGAATATTAATTGTACTATATTACATATAGATATAAGCATTATTGTGTATTAAATATAATACATATTATCTTGGTACAATATTTAAACCTAATTAGAGTTCCAGCAGAATTCAGAAGCTGTTGCTAAGAACGTGCATCAGAGAATGCATGTTCTTAGAAAACTGAACTCTTTCTGTGTAGAAAAACGCATACTGAGAACATTTTATACCACCTATATCGAGAGTTTATTAAGCTTTTCCTTTTTATGCTGGTTCTCTTCACTTTCCGTTAGAGAGAAAAATCGACTGCAAAATTTAGTCAAGACTTGCTCCAAGATTATTGGTTTACCTCTGAGGAGTCTAGCAGAGTTACATGAACAGCAAGTATTAAGGAAAACTCAAAGTGTGATAAGAGACGACTCCCATCCTCTGAAGCCTTTTTTTGTTCTGTTGCCCTCTGGAAGAAGGTTAAGAAGCATTAAATGCTCTTCCAACAGATATAAATTTACATTTGTCCCAGAGGCAGTAAGGCTTTACAACATTACATTTTAGCAAGTTTTAAATTTACATTTCTAATATATGTGTTTTACCTAGGTTTTTTTTTTTTTCAACTATTTATAAAGTTATACATGAAGCATGCTGGATTTTTTTTTTTTTTTTAACACTGTTTGTAAGTGATTTGTCTCCTTATGTGTTTGTTGAATCATGAAAAGCTATTACCCTAATCTAATTGCCCCTGGTAGGATTAATAAAGTTGTTAAACCTTAAACCTTAAATATAAACTTAAAGACACATATGTTGTGTGTATTTATGTGTCTGTGTGTTGTGAATGTATACGTATGTATATATACCCAGTTAATAGAAATGCATTTATTTGAAATAGAAAGCTTTTTAATATTATAAATATCTGCACTGTTATTTACTGTACACTTTATTTCAATATTCTTATTTCAATATTTCTTGCTGAATAAGTAAATAAGTAAAACAAGCCCATTAAAACTGACCAAAAACATGTAAAACTGAGTACAGATGTTTGTTTTCTACACTGAAAAAAAAATTCACTACTTTTTTTAAGGTAACAGTTTATATTGGCTGAATTAAACAAACAAATAAAATTTTGTGATGATCCCTCAAGGAATATATCCTAACACTGATATATTTATACTAAAACTAAAGTGGCTGCTGTTTAAACTCAAGCTTGATTTTCTCTTCACAGACCAGTGCAGTCTGAGCAGTGTTCATCTATCTTGTGCTGTTTGAGACACTCGGTCAGATCTACACTTATGTGTCAGCCATGTTCGAAGAATGTGACCATCTGAAAGCTCCAGCATTTATAGCTAGAGAGCAAACTAGGAGTGGAGTAACACACTCATGAGAAGAACTGTGAAAATGACAAAGCCTTTAGTCATCCTGATTCCACCTTACACTCAACAAACTGAGAGAACAGAGTAAAAAATGTCAAACATGTTGTTGTGGGTTACACGTCTGACCTACTGCACCACAGGCCATGTCTCAAAGTGATGACAACTCTTTTTTTATTGCCAGCATTGAAGTCCATGTACTTTGATGTAGACATCTTTATTATAACTTTTTTCTACATTTGTTATATTTTATAGATGTCCTAAAATATATATATTTTATTCAAAACTAAGCATATAAAATCCAGAGAATTTTCAAGTGGTCTTCTATTATTATTATTATTATTATTTTTTTTTTTTTTTAGTTCCAAATTAAATGAAGGCTTGCAAATTGCATTTTTTCTTTTTCTTAAAGATTTAAATTACCCTTACCTTTCATTTGGATCAACAACAACACCTCTGGGCTGAGACAGATTTCTCAAGACAACCCTGTCGTTCCTGCCATCTGTGTCCATTCTCTGTATTGTTCCTTCATCTGCATTGCTCCAGAGGACTGAGTTTTCAATCCAGTCCACAGCCAGACCAGTGATTCCCTTCACTGAGGACAGAAGCTTCTGGAAGAAGGACAGAGAAACTGCATTAAGGGGCTCTAAACTTTAAATAAAGCTCTTTTAAACACAATCTACCATATTAGCCTACCTTGGACCTATTATACACTTGTTCTCCCATATGAGAACAAAATATTTGAAAGAAAGGGTGTGGTCTTAAAATGAAGCATAAATGATGCAAATTAAACACCAGCAGGGGTCATCATACTTCATTAAAAACAAAAATATTGAATACATGCATACACACATACACACTCACACACATACGTAACACAAGTAGATATGTACCTGTCTTCTTGTTCCATCCAGTCCTGCTCTGCTGACTTGTCCCTTTTGGGTGTCCGCCCAAAACATCGTCCACTCGCTTAAGTGAAGGTCCAACAATATGGACCTTCCCACCCTGGAAATGATTCTTCTCCGGTCCCCTCCGTCGAGGTTCATTCTCTGAATGCTATTTCCGATTCCGAGTAATAGATATGGCTCAGGTTCTTAAAAAATAATAATGATAATCTTTGATAAACTGTCAAATAGACAAAAAACTCAATTCAAATCAAACTGATTCTTAAAAACAACTTTAATTAAACTGCATTCCAAAAATTAATGAAAATATAGTTGAGCTGACTACTTATTAGACCATAAAACACGGTAGGCTATTTGACAAACCAGCTTTACAGACAATATTTTATTTTTCCTGGAGTACGATTTCTGTCAGCCAGTCACAAAGTCCTTTAAATTGTGGGCGTGGTTGCTAACACTTGATTGGTTGGTTGATAGAAACGTTGTTTCGGAAAATAAAACATAAAATTAGACTCCAAATTATTAGCCCCTTTAAGCTATATTTTTTGTTGGATAGTCTACAGAGCAAACCATCATTATACAATATCTTGCCTAATAATCCTAACCTGCCTAGTTAACCTAATTAACCTAGTTAAGCCTTTAAATGTCTATAAAATAATTATTTTTGTTGTTCCAAATATAATGATTATGTAATAGTAAATATGAAGAGTTCAGATGCAAAAACCTTGTATCATCTAAAATTTCCATCAAAAATGAACGTTTTTCTCAGCCTCCTTTGTTTATGTTGAGATATTTTACTGTAAAGACCAAGGACTTATTCTTTGTCATAAAAGTGATGTTACTGAACATACACACAGGAGACTGATAAGAATACTAATTTTAGAGGAAAATTTGAGACGGCATTTAGAGGTTTTTGCATCTAAACTCTTCATATAATTATTATATTACCATACTAATTATATCTTTTTACATTTTTCGTAGAAAGTGAGAGAATTAGAATTCATAATTCTTTTTTTAAATATATTTTGATTTGTGTTTTTGTTATATTGAACACATATTAATCATAACTTCTACTTTTATTTTCAGATGTTCATCTGCAATTTTAAAGTTTGGATGCAAAAACCTCTAAAAGCCATTTGATATTTTCTTCTAAAATCTGCATTTTCTCTGACTTCTGTGTGTAGGCTCAGTCATTTCAGAAGAAGTGCAATACTTTTATAGTTACAAATAAGCTTTTTCATTGCCTTTCAAGTGAAATAACTAAACAACCATAGGAGGCTGAGAAAAATGCTCATTTTAGGAAAACATTTCAGATGGCATTAAGAGGTTTTTGCATCTGAACTCTTCAGTTATTAAAAAAGGTTTGATGTTCATAAACATTGTGTGTTTGTGGCAATGCAATAAACAGATTTCAGCAGAAATGTTATACTTATAAAATGTTCATTCTGAAGTATTAAATATTTAACTGAATCTCACACTTTGTAAGTTCTCTAATTTCATATAATAGAAGAAGTGCAATACATTGTTTTGAGGAAGAAAGCTTTACGCTGATTTAATTGCATGGCAGAGGCTGTATTCACAAAATGAAATCAAATAGCATTAACATGAAACCTCCATGAAACCTGATGGTGAGACCCTAAACCAATGCTGTTTGATAAACGAGTCCTGTCAGCTAACAAATGCATTCTTCCATGCTCATAAAATTGCTAATTATTTTCCCTTTTTGCCCTAGCCGTGTTATCAGCTATAATGTCACTGGCGATGTGAATTGGTGTGGCTTTGTGACGGGTCTTTTCATGCTTTAATGGGGAGAGACTCACACATCCATCTCACAGATGCCTGGAGAACTAAAGCAACTGTATCCTAGCAACGCACACACACCATTGTGAAGCATTACATGAACACACAGACATGTTGCTTGGGTGAGATGAGAAAAATAATGAAAAATATGGAGATGCACGATCAATGGACATTAATTACCAACAGCATTTATGAGTATGTTACAGTAATATATGATAACATTACATCTTTTTTTATTCATATTCAAAATACTCTGTCATGTAATAGTTATTTAAGAGAATTATATTCATCTGCATATTCAGTAAATGTTATGATTATGATTCATGATATGAGGGTCAAATTATTTTTCTTACCAGCAAAACTAATGTGTAGTTCTTATAATTTTTTGTCTCTTAATAAGATCTTATCTCTTAATAGACATCAAATGACCATCTTTTTAAATAGCAATTTGCCCTAAACATGTTCAAAGTTCATGTGCTCATCATCGTATTGCTAAAATTCATGGCTTTGGGAAACATTTTTTTTTAAAGCTTTTTCCTGTCCATTAAATTGAACAGTAAATGTGACTACTGAGCCTGCAATGAGCATGTACATTTTGATAAGTTTTGCAAATCTTCTCTTTTCATATATCTTAAATCTCATTCGAGGTTTTTGAGCTTATAGATGTAAACATGTTATCTCAGTTTTGGATTTTAAGAGTTCCCTGATCAATATTAGAGCAACTGAGAAATTCTGTTATAGATTTTTGAGACAGTTTTAGTGTGTGTCGCCAGGGATGGACAGTATTGATGATTAAAATAAAAAAATTGATTGATTAAAAACAGTATTTTGTAATTTGTATTTGACAGGACTGATGAACATGGCTTAATATTTTGTATCAAGATACTTTAGAGTCTTGTATTTTTGTATTTCAAATCCTTTTAAGAAATCTACATTAATCTACATCATATAAATGCACCCTCTGATTGGTGTTTCGGATGATATTGACTCCTCCATTTAAATTTATACTGTACAAATAATAGTAGTTTTGGATGGATTGCTGATGCCAAACGTTTGTCGTTAAAACAAACAACATAAAAGTAAGTCCTAAAGTGGCGATTCCTACAATACTTCATTGGCTGTTTCAAATGCCAGTAGTTGATCAGTAGGTCCACTGCATAGTTAAGGAAGAGGAAATATGTAAGCCTTAAGATGTCACAACATATGAAACACAAATATTTAATAATCAAAAACTCCTAATACAGTTTTTTACATTGAGTATTGAAGAGTTCAATAGCAAAACAAATAGATTTCTGAAAAACTCTGTAAACAAACAATTTAAATTAACTCTTTATTTAAAACCCTGTTAAAATATTAAGAGGCTGACTAATTATTGTACAGAGATGATGGCAATTATACTGGCCACATTCGCTATCAAAGATTGTTTACTCACTAAGTCAGTTTAATGGGGAAGGGATTGATCTAATAGGTCTGATAATGGAAGATTAGTAAAGAAATGCTCCTTTGTAAAAGTATTTTGTAGTAATTTTAAAATACAAAATACTGTATTTTATTTTGCTATATTTTTTTTATGTATTTTATACTCCTAAAATTAAGGTATTTAGTATTTTATTTTTAAAATACGTTTCTTTTTGCCCAAATCTGTGCGTGTCTGTGTGTGTTCTAGTTTTACGTGGTTAACAAGTGTACAATTAAAATGTTAGCTGATAAATCAGAGGCCATGCCAATTTCAGGAACATGCTTCTCATCCTCAGTTAGTACATTTGAATTTAAATGGATGCTAAAAGAAATTAGATACCTGGGTATTTAACTGAGCCCAAATTTAGAGGACATACTAAACTTAAATATGGCGCCTTTATTGCAAAGAATACAGGCAAAATTGGACAGCTGGAAAAAACTCACCCTAACTTTATGGGGAAAGATAAATTTAATTAAGATGGTCATAGTACCTCAGTTTAATTATATGTCAGGAATGGTCCCTTTGACTATGCATATTCAAATAAATAAAAAGGTTAATACTCTGATTGAGAATTTTTTATGGGAAGGTAAAAACCTAGAATTGGGATTAATAAAGTATTTCTACCCAGAGAAAAAAAAAAAGGGGGGGGGGGGGTGGTTAGCATTATAAAATGTAAAACTTTAGAAAATAGCATTTAAAAAGGACAAAACTTGCAAAGCATTGGGGGGGAAGAGAATTTGGATACTGAAATAGACTGGGTATTAATAGAAAGGCAACTCACCTTCCCCTTCCGACCATTAGAGGCTCTATCACAAATTACAGATAGAAGCTTTAAAAACCAATGCAACCCAATACTGCTTTATTCTAAAGAAGTCTGGAAAATGGCTCATAAGAAATGCCAAATCTCTCACTTATCTCAATACTATTCCTCAATATGGAGTAATAACTTTGTCAAAATTGGAAAAAAGCCCTTATTTTGGGGTCGTTGGCTTAGAAGTGGTATACATACTTTAAATGATTTATTTAACAAAGGTAAACTAATATCTTTTGATGATTTGAAAAAAAAAGTTTAAATTAGAAGGAAAAGATCATTTTTGGAAATACTTACAAATCAGACACTGTTTTGAAACAAAGGTCCCCAAGTAACACAAAAGAAATATGTTGGAAAAATTGTACAAATTCCCAAAACAGCTTCAAAAAGTATCTACGTTTTACAAATATAGTTCAAAGATTAATGATAAAAACTGTGAAAATATAAGACTGATTTGGCAAAAAGATATCAGTAGTGATATAGATAAAGATACCTGGGATAGAATTCTTTCTCACAGTGGAAAATATATAAAAGAAGCAAGAGGTAAACTTATACAGTATAAGATGCTTGATAGGTATTATTACACTCCAGTGTGACTTTTTAGAATGGGATGCTTAGATGATAATAATTGCTGGAAATGTAAACAGGAGATTGGTACATCCTTTCATGCATTATGGCAATGTACAAAGATTCAAGCCTTTTGGGAATCTGTGTTAAGACAATTAGGTAGCTTTCTGGCATTTAATATCCCTCTCTCACCCAGGATATGCCTTTTAAGTGATAAAACTGAGGTTCCACATATTACAAATGATGAGTTCACCCTTATAACTATGGGCATTACTACAGCAGCACGTATAATACTGAGATTTTGGAGAGATATTCAATGCCCTACACTTAACTGATGGATGGAATCCATGATTGAGAATGTATCATATGAGAAAACAATGGCCAAAATGAATGGCGATTACAAGGAAATAGATTTATGAGAGATTTTCATTTCCTCACTTGAAATATGAATGTATCTATCCTGTTATGCTCTGTACTATTATTTTTAGTATTTTTATACTTTTGTTAGTGGTTGTAAAATTATTTATTTATTTTCTAAATTGATTAACAAATTTATAAATTGTGAAGAATTTGTACACATTTTATATATTTGTATGGTATTGTATGTTATATCAAGAAAAAAAACTAGAAAAAAAAGAAAATGTAAGCTGGTTTATGAGGACATGTCCTGTCCTCATAATTCAAAATGCTTAAAAATAGTACTATAATACTTAATAGGGGCTTTGGACATTTAGATTTTGCCACAGGTTGGGTTTAGTGGTAGAGGCAGGGAAAGGCCATTCAATAAGCTTTTTGTTTACCAACTATATCCAACTATTAATCCCCCTTGATTTTGGGAATAATTTACAGTTAGTTTGGGGATTGAGTTCAGGTGTGGATTACATTTTCGAACAGGAATGATGTTCCAGGATTAACATAGTACATTCATTCAATTCCTTCAGCTTAATCCCTTTATTCATCAGGGGTCACCACAGCGGAATGAACCGCCAACTTATCCAGCATATGTTTTACATAGAGGATGCACTTCCAGCTGCAACCCAGTACTGGGAAAGGATTAACATATAACATGAAATGAAATCCAGAATCGCACCCTACTTGGCAAAATCACACCCGTAAACACATTTAACATTACAATCCTCAACATTTAGGAAGACCTCAGATGCACTTACCCACACAGCTGAAGTTTCCAGCAGCCCAGGCTCGTCCACCCCAACATAAAGCCTCCTCGGCCGGGCCTGAAGCTCGTAGGGGGTCCATACTCACCATCCACAACCAGAATCCAAAATTGAGTGCTATCGTCCTCCAGCACATAATCCTATCTCAGTGTCCACAGGCCTCTCCTCTTAGGTATTTCCTCGATCGCTGCACCACACCATGCAACCATAACCCCCAAACATCTTACACACGCCACTCCAGCTGAATGAAAACCTGGGTGAAAAGACTCCAAAAAAAAAAGAAGCAGAAAAAAAAGAGGTGTCCTTTTGGTTTGGTTCAGACCCACACACACACACACACACAGAGTCTCAATCTCTCCTCTCCTTCTGCTCTCTAGCTGTTTTGGAAGCAAAGTATGAAATTCCTGACAGTCCCATGGTAAATTTGACACATGGTGAGAGCTCAAAAAAGAGCTTTCCCCGGTGTAGGACTTTGAGGCTGAACAAAAACGAGACTTTTACAATTTAAAAAGTCACCCTGAGTTCAACCTCCTGGTCTTTCTCTGTCTCTTTAGGTTTTTTTGTCTGTGTGTGTGCACGCTGTTCATGAGTAATGGGACGTTCCCTCACATAGAAGCTATTAAACTAGCGTTGTTGTGTCTGCATAGTCTCTGTGAGTGAATGGGGTTGGCGACGAAGGTGGGGCTTGTAATGTTTGCTATTAACCCCGCAGAACGCCGAATCTTATTATGCCAATGACTGTCATATTGTGGCAAGAATTAGAGGTATTGGTCTGGGAAAAATGCAGCAGTACAGAGACAATTGATTCAGTGTTGGTGGAGGAAATGCAGCACAATGTCAACTCTGATACACACTCACAGGATACGAAGCCACGCTCCACTAAGTGAATGAGCTGATATTTAAAGTTGATATACATGTTGAAATATATAAGAAAGCTGTTCCTTTATGGGATGGCTTTTATAGCAACTTTTTTTGCTCTGAGTTTGGGGTTTGTATCTCAGAATTCTGAATTTGTTATCAGAGTTAGCATGTTGAAATGTTGACTTGTACATTAACAGTTTAGAATTAGTGAGTTTAGAAGTCATGATTGCATTTTTGCTCAGAATTGCAAGATATAAACTCTGACTTTTTCATTTCAGTTTAAAGTTTGCATTTCACAATTTTGATTTATAAACTCATAATTGTAAGTTTATATCTTGTAATTCTGAGAAAGAATGAACTGTATGATATAAACTTAAAGATTTTTTAAAGAAATTAAGTCAGACTTGTCAGGAAAATATATATAAATATAGAAAAAAATCAGAGGGGAAAATAAATGCAACATGTACACTCAGAATAGATATAAACTTTTTTTCTTTACAATTCCAAGTTGATATCACCCAATTAGTTTTTTAAAAAGAGTTTATATCTTACAATTCAAATTTATTTTTCATTATATATTATATCATTTTATTAATTCATTTATTTTTCCATCCTGAGACAGAAACGGCCTTCCACAGAATAAAAAAAAAGATGCTTTATTGCATTTCTGACCTTAAGATCTACATAATCTTCATAATAATTAATTTACACTAGGTTTAAATGTTTAGGGTCATGTTTGGTATTACAAATGGTATTAAAGTGAGAATGTCATCATTTCAGTTATAAGCAAGGCACAGACAAGAGTATAATACAGAAAACACACTGTCACACTAACAAGTGCACAGAAATATTACATTAAACATGTTAAGATAGAGAGCTAGAAAGATAGAAATATATACAATTTGAGAAGTGAAAAGAAAACACCTGTTGCATTTAATATATAGTCAATGAGGGCTTGTTGCAAAGATGTCATCAAATTGAACACAAACGACCCACAAATTCAAATTAACTACAATATTACCACACTGAACTGAACTAAACTGAAGTTAAACCCTGAAAACGGAACTGATACTGTTTCAATTCACTATAATCTTCTATGTGAAGCTGCCTTGACACAATCTACATTGTAAAAGCGCTATGGAAATAAGGACGGATTTAACTGAATTTCATTAATGCTGTCACAATTTTTACAGTCCTTCACCAGTGTTTTATATGCATTCCGTTAATCAACATTAAGATTAACATTAAAATATTAAGAGCAATGATGTCGTAAATTGCATCCCTGAAAACACTAAGGGCCCCATCATACACCCATAATGTGTATCATAAAATGCAAGTTGCTGTGATTTGTTGCTTTTATCAGACCAACGCAAACCTAACTTTTCATTTTGTTCCACGTTGTTTAAACAGTAAAACCATTTGCACCACTTTGTGGACCCATGGGTGTTCCAGTCTAGAAAGGAGGTGTGTTAAGGTCCATTGTTGGTGCAATGCTATTTTGAGAAACTGAAAAAGACTGCGCAATTGACCAGCTTGAAAGTAGGACTAAAGTCCAGCGAAGCACGTTAGTTGTGCACCTTAAATGTGTACACATTGCTTAATACACACATGATGTACAACAATACACAAATATCTTTACGTATGAAAAAGAATAAAAGATTACAAAAATTACTATTTTCTACATAAAATAAAAACCACTACCACCATGCCTCTTCTCGGGGGGCTTTTTTCAGTTTATTCACGACAATTTGCTTTTGTATATTATTATTATTATTATTATTAATATTATTAACAGTATTATTTATTATACAGGTATGTATATTCATATTTGTTTTAATTAAATCAAGTTTAGATTTGTCCACCTGACCGTTTTTTTATTACTGTTCATTTATTCGTTTGCTGGAAATTAGAACTGAATTTTGAAATGGTTTTGAAGCAAATATGTGTGATTAAACTAAATTAAATATGTAGGCTAATGGATGTCTTCAGTGGAGTGTACAACACCTTTTCCTTATCCACGAAAGTAAAGGAGTAAAGTAAAAAGTAAAAGTAAAGTAAAGACAAAGTAAAGAGGCTGAATGGAGGAGGCTCATTCTTTATCCTCCTGTTGTAGATGGTCTGTTTAACTGTTTTCTCGCTAGTGAAGCGTTCAGTTTTCATGTAAATAGCAAATGCACCATAGCGTGATGCAACTGACTCTTAAAGGGAATTGGAGATGAGACTCTAAATGGTTTAATGCATGTTATACTCAAAACACACCCATAACTCATTAAGAGAATAAGCACAACCCTGTTAGACCATGCGCCGTGTCACAAGCTGTATTTTTCCGTCCTTAATATGGCAAAGGGGGATTCGGAAACATCCTTAATGCTTTTGCACCCTGCGCTATAGACTTTGCGCCTAGATCGTTAAAATAGAGCCCTAAATGTTAGACCTTTTACTAATGAGAAAAAAAACCATTTTAGGTAATAAAAATGTTTAATAACATTTATCATAACTCTAACTAATACTATTTCATCATACATTGGCATACACAAAAACATTTCATTTTTGTACAGTGCATTTCACAAAAAAAAAAAAAAAAATAGAGAACTGTGTTAGATTGGGTGAAGAATATGGCTTTTAAAAAATAAATCAATAAAAAGATAATAGAATGTGGGCTCAAGATGAGTCTTTGTAAGGCAATGAGTTTGATTGCACACCAAGTGCTAATCTTTTATAACTGATTTTACCACAGCCTGACTAACACCAAGTGTGGAAAGGATAACACACAAAGCCGATGGTCAATACATTAGCACAGATACTCAGATCTAGAGCTGTCACTTTTGTACGTCATCTGCGAGTCGATGCTTGAACGCGAACACAGTAACATCCTCTCCGACTCTTGAGTCTGTCTTCGTGCCCACAGATCATTGGCCTGCCCATTTAGAGTCCTCTGCTTCATGGTGAGCGTCTCAAACTTCACGTACGTCTCTTTGGAAAGGTCTTCATCTGGTCCGTTATTCCTGCTACTGTTTCCTTTGCAATAGAGACACAAAATTTTGTAAAGCAACACCACAATGAGCGGCACCGCGATAGCGCATGCAATCCCGCTAGCGATCATCAAGACTTTATTCTGCCCTTCTTCTCCACCAACTTCCAAAGTACTAAAATCCACACACTGCTCTTTCCCTGAACTCTTAGTAACCAAACACACAGTGTAGACCTGGTTAGGCATCAAATACTCCAAAAGCAGCTTCCCTTGACCGACTTCTGTATCCACAGTCTCCTTATCGTCTTTGGCGTCATATGGGAAGTAAACCACTGTTAGTGGCGTGTCGCTTGGCAAACCTTCAGTGCTCCACAATAAGACCGCCGTTTCAGTGGTCTCCTCTACTACCTCGATGTCTCTGATGTCCGATTTCTTTATTGCGCCCTTCCCGTTCTTGCTTTGCTGGACTTTAGCAGGTTTGTCTCCGGCAGGTGGAGATCTCTGGACTCCTCCACCCGGGATCGGACTCTTTCTGGTTGTTAGCGGTGGCATTGTGGTCATGACGGGCCTGGTTGTTATTGTGGGGCTTAATGAGGTAAACAATGGCATCTTAGTGGGTGTGAAAGTGGTCGTGGGCTGGTCGTCGGGCTGCTTGGTGATGTTTATGGGTGGGGATGGTGTCGTGGGCTGAACCCCGTCCACAGACAGGGTGATGTAGGCCTCCGCGTTGCCTGCAACGTTCTTGGCTTTGCAACGGTAGTCGCCTGCATCTTTAAACACGATGCTGTGCAAGCTGAGGATGGACCAGCGAACGCCTTCGCCTGGAGATTCCTGTACAACTATACAGAGACATGAAATGGGGAGAAAATAAATAATAATAAAATCCTAAAAGTCAGTGTGATATCAAAATTTATAATGTTTATTTTGCTAGCGCACATTCTTATTCTTTCGGTGAGCAAGTTAATAAACACACACATACACAAAAAGATTGTTTTGGTAATAAAAACTGATCATTCCCTACTCCCTACTCTCACATGGTCACCCACTGAAGCTAAGCAGGGCTACGCCTGGTCAGTACCTGGATGGGAGACCACATGGAAAAGCTAGGTTCCTGACAGTAGTAGTGTTAGTGAGACCAGCAGGGGGCGCTCAACCTGCGGTCTGTGTGGGTCCAAACGCCCCACTATATTAATGGGGACTCTATACTGCTCAGTGAACGCTGTCTTTTGGATGAGACGTTAAACAGAGGTCCTGACTCTCTGTGGTCATTAAAAATCCAAGGATGAGCTTTAAAAAAAAAAAAAAAAAAGAGTAGGGGTTTAACTCCGGCATCCTGGACAAATTTTCCCACTGGCCTCTGTCCATTATGGCCTCCTAACCATGATCATATCATAATTGGCGTCATGACCTCTTCTCCACCAACCAGCTGGTGTGGTGTGGTGTGGTGTGTCACATCATGCAGGTGGATGCTGCACACTGGTGGTGGATGAGAAGTCCCCCCCCCCCAGTGTCCAGAAAAGTGTCCATTTATATGTGTGGAATTATTATTATAATTATTATCATTATCATTTGGTTCCATGTTTGGAGTGATGGTCCTTCTCTGGTGACATAAGCTTGAAAGCTTCAGCCACAGTATTTTTAACCATACCGCTCTCACCGTTTCTACTAGGCAATGATTTGCAAAAAGAAAGCCCCGCCCCCTACTCAATATTCTTTTTTAATTGGAAGTACTATAAGACTAGGGATGAACCAATATTACAGCCTGTGTGAACTGGAAGTTGCTGCACATTTTTATTCCAGTATGACGAAGTATTTACAACTGAAAGGAAAATTATTATGTACGGGGCAGGGTTTTATTTTTGCACTCCTGCTCCGATCTTTCAATCACAATACAGTAACGGTTTGAGGGGCGTGGCTAAGCATATCTAGCCCAAGCTGTCAAACTGACATCATCAGTGAAGGTCTACCATTCCAGAGCAGATGGAAAGCAAATAGTTAGATTTTGATTAAAGATTACCAAATCAAACATTTATGCTTGTTTGTTTGTATTTCTTCAGTGGATTAACTTGCATTGATTCATTGATCATTTTAAAAATAGTTCACCCAAACATAAAGAAAAGAAAAAAAGACAGAAAAGTCTGTCATCAATTACCCACTCTTGACATGTTACAAAACAGTTTTTTTGTTCTGTTGTAGGCTACACAAAAGTAGATAAGTTGGAGAATGTTGGAAACCAGTAACCATTGACTTCCTTAGAATTTGTTACTACGGTTGTCAGTGGTTACTAGTTTTCTAACATTCTTCAAAATATCTTCTTTGCGTTCAACAGAAGAAAGTAACACAAACTGGTTTGAAATAACTGAACGGTTAGTAAATGATGACAGAATCTTTGGATGAATTACCCCCTTAAGACTAAAAATGTGAGCTAGTAAAATAAATATCGCAAACAATTTGAATGCAGATTTTAAATACTAATTTCTGAATATTGCTGAATAGTCATGATATATACTGCAATATTTTACATGCAGCAGATTAACACTTTAGAAGAGTTTATTGTACCCGAACTGCAATTTGTAAATGATTTTGGTTAAAGAAAGATTCAAGTTTCTATCATTCAGGTTAGAAAAGAAAAGAAATTCCCAGCTGTATTTGTTTGTGTTTTGTTTTTGTCATCAGGATCCAAAAAATTCGAGATTTGTATTTATATCAACTTTTAAATATATTGAGATATCTGTAACAAATTTTGGGAGATGCACTTGAACAATTCAATATCAACTATGAATACCACAGTAAAAAAGACTTTTAAAATGTGTTGTATGCTTATAATTATTAACAGTAAAAAATTCACCAGTCTGAGTTTGCCAGCTTACTGGCCACTTTATTAGGTACACCTTACTAGTACTGGGTTGGACCCCCTTTGGCCTTCAGAACTGCCTTAATCCTTTGTGGCACAGATTCAACAAGGTACTGTTGGTACATACCACCACCACCAGCCTGAATCATTAATACAAGGCAGAATAGATCCATGCTTTTTATGTTGTTGATGCCAAATTCTGACCCTACCATCCGAAAGTCACTTAAATCACCTTTCTTCCCCATTCTGATGCTTGGTTAGAACTGCAGCAGATCGTCTTGGCCATGTCTGCATGCCTAAATGCATTGAGTTGCTGCCATGTGATCGGCGGATTAGAAATGTGCATTAACAAGCAGTTGAACGGGTGTACCTAATAAAGTGGCCAGTGAGTGTACGTGTTAAAGTTTATGCCAAAATAAAAATGTAATGTTCATTTTTTCACTCTCAGATAACTCAAGTTGTAAGTGACTTTTTCCTTCAGTGCTGTCAAAACAAAATACAGTTCAGTTTGTTGCACAGACTGATCAAGCTTATAAAACCTCAATGAATCATGAGGAGCCACAGATATTATTTTGTTTTACCTGTAAGTGCCTGTATCTGTTGACATGCTTTTACTGTATTACCAAGGACCACAGTTTCATCCTAAACATGCTCTACTTACAAAAAAAGCCCCCCACTGTGAATGTATGTCTTGAGGCGGAGTACCATTAACAGGAAATAACTGCCTCATTTTTATTTACTAAAATCAAAAACTGCCCCTTTAATTGGTCCCCAACAACCACAAACACAGATGTGAAAGAATATTTCAACATTTTAAATATCATATTAATTTTCCCTCAAACAACTGAAAGCTGTAACTCAAATTAAAAAAATATATACACGTTCTAAGTAAAATTTAATACATTAGGATACTTAATGAATGAATGTTGTTATATTGTGCTTTTACTGTTTTTTGACAAACACCCAAAGACCTCCACTAATGGCCCATACCTGTGTTGTTGACTGCAGATCCATCAGCTCTGGTCCACAGCAGGGTTGGCGTAGGGAAACCATTGACATCACAGCGCAGAAGCACATTACTTCCCAGTGGTGAAGTGATCTTTGTGGCTGAAGTCATGACTGTCGGCTTCACGCACTGATCCAGTTCGGCCCGCTGGAACAGAACTCCAGATAAATGCTCTGGACCGCTGCATGTCAAGACCTGATCCATCAGCACCACCGGTATGCTGGACATCTTCGACAGCTCGATCAGCTTGGAAATCCGGCAGTCACAGTACCAGGGATTGTCCTGCAGACCTGCAAATGTCAAGATATTTCATTAGAATTTGTTTTTCAAAGCAGTATGTTAAATACAGAATATAGAAAAATAGTTTATATACTAATTTTTTTGAGCAAAAATAATATCTATCATAAGTTTTGATCATGATTTACAGAGACTCCTACTAAAATGTCATTCATTTAACATCTTTATACTTTTCCACTATCGCTTATAACAGGCCTTTGCATTGTTTTAGATCAGGGGTGCACAAACTGGAGGTTTTGTTCCAACCCCAATTAGGCACACCTGAACTAGCTAGTCAAGCTCTTTCTAGGTATACTAGGTATACTTCCAAGCAGGTGTGTTGAAAGAAGTTGGAGCTAAACTATGCAGAACACTGGTCACTAAGTTTTGGGCACCCCTGTTTTAGATGCTAACCCAAAATATGATCATCCATGTGTAAAAGGCATCGGTTTCTGACGGTATGACAACCTTGGGTAAAATATGTTCTTTTTTAATGTCTGGGTAAAAAAAAACTTTTTTTCCCCATAGAACAGAATACATTTTATTCTAGGAAACATTTAATATTTGGAACAGTAAACATTCATTCAATGATTTTCTTTTCGGCTTAGTCTTTTTATTAATCTGGGGTCGTCACAGAGGAATGAACCGCCAACTTATCCAGCATATGTTTTATGCAGTGGATGCTTACCCAATTCACCTATACCGCATGTCTTTGGACTGTGGGGGAAACCGAAACACCCGGAGAAAACCTTACACATACCTTAGGAACGGTATAACAGAAAATTTCAGCAGTTTTAAAACCTTGACTTTTCCAAACCGCGATAAACCTTGAAAATGGTTATTGTCCCATGCCTAATGTGTAATCTATTTTATTTTTGCAAAAAGACCCAATTTATACTTTGAAAAAACTAAATCATCCAAAATATTCATTTGAATTATTTTTTAATAAAATAATTCAACCCCCCCCCCCAGACTCTATGGTGTGGTATGTATGTTTTATTTGTTTATTTGCTTAGTTAAACACAATTGTATTATTTGTTACATTTATTTTATTTGATAAAATTTGTATGTGTTTGCTTAAAGTTGAATTAACTTTAATCATCTATTTAATCAAATTGTCATTTATTTTAATCAAATAATACAAATAATAATAGATTTTTTGTAGATACAAATAATACAATTTTGAATCAATCTTGTATAATTATTACAATTATATTATCTTAATTCAAAATTTATTTATTTGTCTGCTTCTTCAAAACTGTTTTAATAAAATGTGGTTATTTATTTTTATGTTATTTTTAATAATAATAATAATAATAATAATAATAATAATAATAATAATAATAATAATAATAATAATAATATTTTAAGTTTTTTTTTTCAAAAATTAAAATAGACCCCAATTTATGTGTCCCAATTTATCAGTAAAAATGCTTTAATCATTTAAAATATATAAGAATTTTGTATGATCATTCATTCTTTTCTATATTTTAAGAATTATTTTAGTTTTTACAGAAATACATACAGATGAAGTGAGAATTATTAGACATCCCCCACCCCCCACATAATTAGCCCACCTGTTTACTTTTTCACCCAATTTCTGTTTCATTGACAGAAGATTTTTTTCAACACATTTTTAATCATAATAGTTTTAAAAACTAATTTTTAATAACTGATTTATTTTATCTTTGTCATGATGACAGTAAATAATATTTTACTAGATATTTTTAAGACACTTCTATACAGCTTAGAGTGACATTTAATGGCTTAACTATGTTAATTGGGTTAACTAGGCAAGTTAGGGTAATTAGGCAAGTTATTGTATAAAGATTGTTTGTTCTGTAGACTATCAAAAAATATATAGCTTAAAGGGGCTAATAGTTCTGACCTTACAATGTTTTAAAAAAAATAATTACTGCTTTTATTCTAGCCGAAATAAAACAAATGAGACTTTCTCCAGAAGAAAAAATATCATCACATACTGTGAAAATTCCCTTGCTCTGTTAAACAGTATTTGGGAAATATTTTAAAAAGAAAAAATAATTCAAAGGGGGCTAATAATCCGACTTCAACTGTATGTTGCACTAAATGATGATTAGTATGCTTTTGTGTATACTGTATGAAATCAATTTTGTTCATTTAATTCAATGTGGACACCAAAACTGAATGCCTCGTCTTTGACCCATTCATTTATCCACTGTAAGGCCTACAAACATTTAAATCCATGCCTTTAACCCTTTCCCACCAAACTTTCAACCAAGGCTATAAAGTAAACACAATCACATGTTTGATTCCTCAGAAAAGCATAATAACCTGCAAACCTTCAATGTAATACAAGTCACTTTAAATAAAAACATCTGCCAAATTCATTAATGTACATGCACTTCACTCAATGAACGCCTCAAACTGAAATAAAGACACCAGGATTTCATATTCAGCTCTATCCTGTAAACCAGTTTACTCCCATCAAATCAGTAAGTTGTAAATCTTGACATAAATCCTAAAGCCAGGATGTCAAGACTGTATTGCATGCAACGGTGTTGGACATTAACACCACAGTCCAGCCATAATTCTGTCTACGGCAGGATGAAGATCAGTTGACTGTAAACTAGGAATTAAACGCTCTACTGATGCAACTCAACAGCTGGATGGAGGAAACTGTTAATATCCTGATGATACTGGCTCAGATTCTGCATTTGGGCTCATCTTTACACTTGTATAGCACCTGGTGAAAGTATATATCAAGCAGTTCAATTTCTGCAATATCATGAGCAGAAGCAGTTCATTCCACTGTAGCAACCCCAGACTAAGCCGAACAGAAAATGAATGAATGAATGAATGAATGAATCATGAACAGAAGCGCTGTTGCATTGAATGAAACTGAAAAACTATAGCAACAAATGAAAACGATTAATATACGCACATATGCACACACACTCAGTTACTCAGCTTGTCTGTAACCTTCTTTATAGTTGAAAGTAGAATTATCCAGCAAAATATTTGTGTATAATAAAAATTATATATATATATATATATATATATATATATATATATATATATATATATATATATATATATATATATATATATATTATATATAAATTCAGCTTCTCTGAATTTATTTACACAGAACTGTCGAATTTATACACAGTGTTTAAGGCAAGTATATTATTAGTAACTTTAATTAAATGACCTAAAAATTAAAAGTAATCCTTTAATTTAATTAATTAATTACACCCAACTATTTGTGTGTGTCCAAGGGCTGCACAATATATAATTTCGGCATCAATTTTGCAGTGTGATCATTTGCAGTAGTCACATCACAGGATATGCAATGTTGAAATGATACCATCTGTAACTTTAATAAAGATGAATTTTATTGAATTATTTTTACAACAAAGACTACGCAGCATTATTTCGCATTTGATTATTTAATTACTCTTCCTGAATACTGTTAAACTCCTCTGAAAACAACAAAACATTGTGTATTAAATGTGTATCTTTTTCTTTATTGTATTTATATATGCTTGTAGATCGTTAATTATCCGCTTGTTAAGTCGTGACATATCTGTGACGTATGGAACACTGTTTACGGGTCCAAGCCGCAACTCATTTGAACTGAGAAAACATTCGTTTTTGGCCACTTTTTAGTCCTATCACACATTAAAGTGAATTTTTTATAAAATCATAGTGTACACAACATAGTGTCTCTGGACTGCATCACAAATACCAAATTCTAAACAATTTATACAAAATGAATCACTTTCTGGCCTATGGATATTAGGCATAGATATACTGTATATATTGCGATCGTGATTTTCGAAAGTATTGCATCTATATACAGTTTGATATATCGCTTGGACCCGGAAGCTGCTTCATGTGAGGTCACACTTAAGAAATGGATAAATTATGCAATTTAAAATGATAAACTATTTCCAAATAGAGATATTCATTGTGCAGTGTGTACTGGTTTGGTACAGTTTTTTGTATAATGACATGGAAATGACCTAGTTGTACTCTATTACGGTGGTTTATGAGAACCTGTCTGATGTCTTATGCTTAAAAATCATACATAACGGTGTCTTTTGATGTTTTCTGTTACAGTTATGAAGAGTCCCTAAAAATACCAACATGCACGTCTGTATGTGTGTGTATATACAGTATACTGGATTAGCAGTTCATTCATTTTCCTTCGGCTTAGTCCCTTTATTTATCAGCAGAATGAACCGCCAACTTATCCAGCATATGTTTTACACAGCGGATGCCCTTCTGGCTGCAATCCAGTACTGGGAAACACCCATACACTCTCACATTCACACACATACACTATGTCCAAGTTAGTTGTATTCAATTCACCTAAGTGCATGTGTTTGGACCATGGGGGAAACTGGAGCACCTGCAGGAAACCCACGGCAACACTGGGAGGACATGCAAACTCTAGAATAGAAATGCCAACTGGCCCAGCCGGGACTTAAACCAGCAACCTTCTTGAAGTAAGGCGACAGTGCTAACCACTGAGCCACTGTGTCGCCCGACTGGACCAATATAATACATTCACCATGATCCTCAACGTGCATTATGGATATTCTCTAGCCACTGAGTGTATGTCGGTTTGACATTTGAAATTATGCTGCATTAAGGAATCGAAAGAGGAGTGAACTGGATAAAATACATTTTGATTTCAGACACCGTTACAATTGGCAGTCACCTTAAATAATGCCAGTTCAGTGTTTTTTGAACAAATCGATTCAATCAACAATTCAAACGACTCATTATTGAAGTTTCTTGTTACCATAATTTTGACCCGCAGAAAGAATCACTGTAAAATCCACTTTCACTTGATCAGTGCTGTTGTAAACTCAATTAATATGAATTTGAATGAGACGATTTTATGTTATACCAAATCACCCTTTAAAAATCACTTACATTCAACAGATGCCAAAAATGTATGACGTTATTAATTTTCTATTGAGCAGAGACCTGCTAGCAAACACATGAATCATCCTCTTCCCAGATGAGCACTTCAAAGAAACTTAAATCTCAGAGCCTCACTCACAGAAAGCCCCATTAGAAGATTAGCTCGTACTTAACTTGGGAGAGCCCGTGAAGACACAGGCTAGATTTAGATTTATTTAAAGATCACGCTTGGACTTACTATAAAAAGAACAGTGGGATATTCTTGACTATTTCACATGTTTGTATTCAGGCTCTTTGCATGTAAGACTTTTAAGAATATCCAATCCTTCTGAAAAACCAATTAAACTTTAGTCTAAAAAGAATACTTACTACAGAAATAAAATACTTTATAACTTTTTTACATAAACCGATGGATATTTATAGCTATAGTTCAATCAAAAAAACTTCAAAGATTTATGCATTTCATATGAAATTTAGGCAATATTCTGAAAAAATGGTGATGCTATGGAAATCAATGGCTACCATATCTTCTGTTGAGTTCAATTGAATAAATACAAATGTGTCAAATTTGATGATGTCAGAATCGATTTAACTGCATATTCCAGTTACTCAAAGGTACTTCTAAAATTGAGATTATGGACATTTAAAACTGATTAAACGTAGATGCAATACTGAATAATAGATTGAATTATAATCAAGTACTTAACATGTACTTTAGTATGTTAGTCAACTCATCAAAATAAGAATATTTTTAATTATTAGTACCCCCATCCCAAAAAAAGGTATTAATTACACACCTTCATGTTGTTCCAAACAACTGAGACCTTCATTCATCTTCTGAACACAAGTTAAGATATTTTAGATAAAATCTGAGAGCTCTCTTACCCTCTATAGATAACAAGGGTCATGTGATTAGAGGTCCAGAAAAAGAACCAAAAACAATGCATGTGACTTCAGTGGTTCAACTGTAATCAGACAAAGTTCTAAGAGCACTTTTGTTATAACAGTTTTGTTTGTAAATGTCTTTCACATTAGGTCTGGGTGTATGTTGACTACAGGCAATTTCATGCTTGCATGTTGCGCTGCTGACTCTAATGTAAAGGCGCAACCAAATGAGGAAGAAAAAACATTGGTTGTTTTAAAAGTTTTTTAGAGGACAAAAGTGTTCTTGGAGCTTTGTGTGGTTAGAGCTGAACCACTGATGACATATGCAATGTTTTGACAATGTTTTTGGTTTCTTTTCTGGACTTTTAATGACATGAATGTAGCTGTTTATGAAGAGTCAGAAAAATCACATGGAAAGTTTTGACAGTGTTTTGGTTCATTTTCTAGACTTTAAACATCTCGGGACCGTTGCTGTCTGTGGAGGGTCAAAGAGCTCTCAGGTTTCATTTAAAATATCTTATGTTCTGATGACGAACAAAGGTCTCAGGGTGCAGGAATGACTTAAGGGTGAGTAATTAATAACAGAATTATATTTGTGGTCACACTTTATTTTGATGGTCTGTTTGTTGAATTTAAGTTACATTGCATTTAATTCTCATTAGATTATAAGTAGACTGTTAGGTTGGGGTTAGGGTTAGTGTAAATTGACATGTACTTTCAAAGTTTCTTATAGTCAGTTAAATGTCTGTTGAAGGAGCAGTATCAGCAGATATTAAGCAGACAGTCTACTAATACTCAAATGGACCATCAAAATAAACTGTTACCTAATTTTTGGGTCAACTAATCTTTAAGATTAAAATATAGTGATTCAAAAATTTCATTATAAAGTAAACAAATCTTTTATAGTGACTCCTTAACTACTGAGTTTCTTTTTCTGGCACAGGTTTTGTCAACAAATTAAGTTAACGTAATTTAAAATATTAAAAGACCTCCCGCAATGTCACAATTCACCATTATAAACATATTTAAATGTATTGGGGGCAGTTGCGACCTAATGGTGAGGGAGTTGAACTTGTAATGTTGCAGGTTTGATTGCCCGTCCCAGCAGGAATTAAAGATGGGAGGAAGTGAATGAAACTGACAACATCCTCTCTCCATCTTTGTTACCCAGCAGAGGTGGCCTTGAGCAAGACAAAAATTAAGGCCTAAGCCAGGGGTGTCCAAACTCAGTCCTGGAGGGCCGGTGTCCTGCTGAGTTTAGCTCCAACTAGCTTCAACACAACTGCCAGGAAGTTTATAGTATATCTAGTAAGGGATTGATTAGCTGGTTCCGGTGTGTTTGATAAGGGTTGGAGCTAAACTTTCCAGGACACTGGTCCTTCAGAATTGAGTTTAGACAACCCTGGCCTAAGCCCTAATTGCTCCCTGGGCCCTAGAAGCAATGCTCCAGATGTATGCTCACTGTCTCTGTGTGTGTGTGTGCTCTTACTTCTCACTTGTGTGTGTACGTGGATGAGCAATTTTGAGTATGGGTAACCATACTTGACAATTCTCATTTAACTTCACTATAAATCCCCCTTGTCAATTTACTCACCCAATGGCCATCCAGTGTTACTTTTTTAGCTAAACATTGCAAAAGATTCAAGCTGAAACTGTTGTCCTAGATGACTCATTAAATGATATAAAACTACTACTACATTAACATTTAGTTATTTGGCAGGCACTTTTGTCCAAAGCGACTTACAATTGAGAAGACTAACCAATAACTACTACCACTTTAAGAGTAAAAAACATTTAAAAAGAAAATCAAAACTCATGGCTCTTGACAAGACTTCAGCCAAAATTCTTCTTTTACAGTAGACACTATTCTAATCCATAACCTTGGATGGCCTCAGTTAAAAAAAAATCTTCAACCATTATTGTTTACCCACCAAGAACAGTCTTCTGTGAAGCGTTGGCACTGGGCTGGATGCCTGAAAACGGAGGCCAGATGTCCACCAGGTCAGACGGGAGAGTAGTTAGTTTGTTGCTAGAAATGTCTAGGTAGGTGATGTTAAGCAGGTAGGGTGCTGCCTCCACAGGAACACTAGTCAAACGATTGTTATGCAGATCCAAAGTCTTCAGACTGGGCATCTCTTTCAGGGACTCCCAGGGGAAAGTAGCAATCATGTTCCCATCCAGCCGCAGCTCATGGAGAACTTTCAGATTGTAGAAACTGCCCGGATCCACAGAGGTGATTGAGTTGTAGGTTATCCACAGGTAGCGTAGCTCGGACAGGTAGTAGAAGGCCTCGGTGGGCACTCGACGCACTGCTGTCTTCTCCACCCGCAGCTTCACCGTGTCCACAGGAACGTTGACGGGGATGTCAGACATGTCAGGGTCATTGCATAAAACAGACCTGCAACAGATTTTCAGAGAACATGTTTATCATTTTAAATTATTATTATTATTATTATTATTATTATTATTATTATTATTATTATTATTATTATTATTATTTATATCTTATTGCATTTTAACTTTACACTCAAATAATTCACACTGTAAAAAATTAAGCCTTATTTCCTATCGCTTTTTCTTGTTCACTCAACTCAAACATCAGCTGCACTGACCTAAAATTATTTGTCAGTAATACAAAAAAACATTTAGTTGGGTTAACATAAGATTATTAGTTTTCTGGAGAGGTGAACTACTCTGTAACTAAAATGTTTAAGTTATGCCAACTGAACATTTTTGTCTGCAGCACTGGAATGCCTGAAGTTGAGTGAACAAAAACAAACCTTATTTCCTTTCGTTTTTTTCACGTGGACTCAACATTTGTTTTCACCTTCAATTGATAGTACAGTAGAGAGTATAGACAGGAAAGTGTGAGGAGAGGAGACACAAGGGACCTAGAGGCAGGAATTGAACTTGGGTCGCCGTGAACACTGAAGTGCTATGTGTCAACGCACTAACTACTACATCATTGGTGCCGATGTGAGCTCAACCTTTGAAAATATCAGTTGCACTGACCTAAAATGTCTGATGATGAGTGAACAAAAAACTATTGTGAAAATCGGTACTAAGAAATAATTCATTATCAGAACAAACAAACATAGTTCAATTGAAAAAACAAAACAAAACAGGAAGGCATGCTTCACATGTGAAGCATTACAAAGCATGTTTTGACCCCTGTCTTGTTTACCATTATTGTTGTTTTACCTCCTGTCCGGTTTCTAATTTTGTATCTAATAAATATTTTGTTAACGTTTGTCTCTGTTTTAGTTATTTTTTTCAATTGAACTATGTTTGTTTGTTCTGATTATGTATTATTTCTTAGTACCAATTTCCAAAATAGTTATTTGTTCACTCAACTTCAGACATTTTAGGTCAGTGCAACTGATATTATCAAAGGTTGAGCACACATTGGCGCCAATGGTGTAGAGGTTAGTGTGTTGACACATGGCACTTTGGTGTTCACAGTGATCCAAGTTCGATTCCGACACTTTCCTGTCTATACTCTCTACTGTCCTATCAAATAAAGGTGACAAAAATGTTGAGTACATAAAATGGAAATAAGGATAATGTTTTTTTTTTGTTAACTCAACTTCAGGCATTCCAGTTCTGCAGACAAAAAATGTTCAGTTGGCACAACTTAAAAAGTTTTGTTACAGAGTAGTTCACCTCTCCAGAAAACTAATAATCTTACTGTGTGTTAACCCATTAAATATTTTTGTATTACTGACAAATAATTTTAGGTCAGTGCAGCTGATGTTTTTAAAAATTGAGTGAACAAGAAAAAGCAAAAGGAAATAAGGATTATGTTTTTTTTATATACTGACTTAAAATTTTTACAGTGCAAAAGTAAAGACAATTCTCAGTATTTTACATCAATATTTATAACCTCTCTTCGTATTTTAAAGTGCCAGTCTGAGCGTACTAAAAAAATACAAATCATTAGTGTAAATCAATTTAATTACGACATACATTTCCACTCATTTGAATTGTGTTATTTCAAAAGGAACCCAAGTGTTACACTGTAAAACATTCTGGGCTCTACCCAATTCATTCACATTGTCCCAACACAAATCTATTAAGTTAACGTAAATATTTTTTTAACAAATTTAAGTGGATTGAACACAAAACAATTAAGTTGTCCCTCCAAAAACATAAGAATTGTGTTGTTTCAACTCATTTTAAATAAGCAGTTTGAACAAGCAGCAAACGTAATTTAAGTGTAAATTCATGAAACAAAATTGAAGATTAAACCCTAACAAGTCTTTATCTTAACTTAAACACTTTTAAATACTTTTATATCAACATTTTCCCCTTCTAATTGCAATATCATTCTAAGCTTTCTGGGAATGACACATTTAATACCCAGATAGTTACACAAACACAACTGTGTAATTTTTTTCTCAACAAAAAATGATTAAGTTAACTTATTTTATTAATATTATTATTATACACATTTAATTGGATTGAAAATAAAACAAACAAATTATTCTAAAAAGTTCAATAGAATTGTGTTGTTTCAGCTCTTTTAAACGAGTAGTTTGAACAAGCAGCAAGATGCAAGAATCAACTTTTCAGGGCGCAGGGAGTACTTTTAGTTGTCTATGTGAGGAATGTCAGCATCTGAAACAACACTGCGCAAAATGAAGGGATTTGTTTGTTTGTTTTTTACATGTACAATTTACGCTTGCACAATGATTCAATTACTAAATGATTAAAAATGGCTTCCTCTAGCGTGTGTGTTCACACTCTAGGGCTAAGCTCTAAAGATAAACACAAGCTAATACCCCACGTGATAGTTTTAAATCTATTTTTTATTACAGTGGATGACTTCTAAGCTAATTTATTTATTTAAAAGTATGTATTATTTAAAATGTTATTATTATGAAGAGAATTAAACTATCAATATAACATTTTATGTAAAGTAGTCTACAGGAAAAAAGGTAAATCTTCATAATACGTTTTCATTATTTAACTACATAAGTAACTAATAATGTTTCTACAAAAATATGACTAGAACTATTATCGTTCGTAGTAATAATACTGTGCACTTTTTGTACATTATTTAAAGGTCAAGCATCTGCCAGCATTAGTTAATGCATTGTGAACTAACATGAAATTTAGCATTTGTATTACCCGACATTACCAGACATTAACAAAATTAATAATGCATTAAAATGCTAAATGCTTTAAATACCTGTCATTTGATCATTTAATTTCATTTTAAAATGCCGCAACATTCTATTCATTGTAAGTGACTGAAAATGCAATAATTAACGTTAACAAATGAAACAATTGTAAAGAGTGAATGGAAATAAATCAATTTATCTGCAGAGGGTTATTAGGCAAGGACATGTTTATTTAAGCCTCTTGCTAAAAATTATATAACTTAAGTATCAACAAACATGCTTAATTAAAACCACCTACCTACATTATGAAATGTAGTCTCCCCATTCTTATCTTTGAACACTTTGTCTAATTATTTTATTTAATACTCATGGAGAAAATATTATTTTAAAGTACTGTATCTAAATAACCCCAGATTATTAAAGGGACTAAGCCGAAAATTAAATGAACGATGTATCTATATATAATCAATAAATGTAGCTATATAGTTTTTAAATATTGTTTAGCTCTTGTATTTCTTCTATATGACCATCTAATAGCTTTTCTACTCTTTTATTCATTCATTATACATTTACAATACACATTTTCTTTTCGGCTTAGTCCCTTTATTAATCAAGAGCCACAGCGGAATGAACCGCCAGGATTTAAACAATGAATCTAAATTAAAATAAGAGTTGTTTTATTCTCCTAAACTTTTTTATTGTATTATAATTATTAACATTCGAAGTTTTACTGCCCTTTTGTTCGTATTTATTTAATATTTATTACATGTTGTTGTGTAGTGTTTACTTTACCTGCTGCCAGTGCCGTCGCTGCGGCCGTGGTAGACACATGTGCACTGGGAAGGGCAGAAAGGTTGTGCCACACTCCAGCAGCTCAGCAGAACCTGCGCCACCAGCAGACGATACATCCTTCAGTCAGCCGAAGCACCGCCACGGATCCTCGCACTCACACACATCAGACCCCACTCGAACATCAGTAAACTAAAAACCCTTGGTCAGTCCTGGACGACAACGAAGAAACGCAATAAAAGCGCGTTCCAGCAGGCATCACCTTTAGCATGCTAACAGGTGAGAAGAGAGGGACGCGGGAAGCTGAGGAGCTCGGGAACGGGGAGGGGGAACCGAGATTAGAAAGAGGATTTCTCAAGGCTGAGTAGGTCACTAAAGTTGAACAGGGTGGGATGGGAAGTGTGTATGAGTTTATTTGTGTGTGTGTGCGCGAGAGAGTTGGAGGAGGATAAGCTCTGCAGGCACACGCTAATCGGCTAATGACAAGAAGAAGTTTCTCTCGGCATCATCACGTGACCGCTGCTGGACACTTTTCCATCCTGCGCGGAACTGATTGTTATGGTAGCTGTTTACGGAAATCCGAATCTGACTCAATTACAAATATGGGAATAAATGTTTAAATGTACAGTAAAGGTCAATAATAATAATAATAATAATAATAATAACAACAATAACTAAATAATAATAATAATAATAATAATTATTATTATTATTATTATTATTATATTATTATAGGGGTTGAACAATAAAACTAAAACGTCTGGTTTTAGACCACAATAAATCAGGAGTTGCAGCCAGTACAGCATCAATTCATCTTTGGAAAGAGGCCTGCACAGCGGCCAGAGGGATTTTGAGCCATTTATTCTTGCAGAATATTGGCCAGGTCCATGAAGAAAAACATTTCTCTGACTCGCTCCTTTAAAACACACCAAAGTGGCTCAAATATTTCCATCTGGTGACTGTGCAGGTCATGGGAGATGTTCAACATCACTTACATGTTCTTCAAACCACTCCGCCACCAGTCTTGCTGTGTGTATTGGTGCATTATCATCTTGATGCATGGCACCACCTTCCGGAGACAGTGTTTGAACCATTGGGTGCACATGATCCTCCAGAATAGTCTTTGGTAGTGACATGCCCATCTAGGACAAATATAGGGCATAGGAAATACGATGATATTGCAGCCCAAACCATGACTGATCCATGCTTTACTCTAGGCATGCAGCAGTCTTGGTGCTACACTTTTTTGGGGCTTCTCTACACTGTAACTCCTTCAGATGTGGGAAAGACAGTGAAGACTCATCAGAGAACAATATAAGTTTCACATTGCCCACAGCCCAAGATTTCCGCTGCTGGCACCATTGAAACTAACGTTCAGCCTTGGCACAAGTGACTAAAGGTTTGGCTGTAGCAGCCTGGCCATGTATATTGTTGAGGTGTACATTTAATTCTGCAGTAAGCTGGGCAAATAATTAAATAAATAAAAAACCCATATCTAAATATGTTGGCATCACACAATAACTCTATTAGTAAAACTTACAAATTTGAAAATATAGCTTAATCTCCATTACAAAAAAGAAACAAAAAAATTCATTAATACTAATGGGATTTACATAGTTCCATTCCAGAGATGTTCTTTAGGAGATTGCCTCCATGTGGTTCAAAAGAAAATAACCATCCAGTAGTTACATTCTAGTGCCAAAAGCTTGGGATCAGTAAAGTAAAAAAGCTTTAATTTTTTATTTTTTTATTGTTCCACAAGGATACATACAGTCAATCAGATTCCCTTTTAATTTTATTAGTTCTTCTATTCATCAAAAAATGACAGTTAAAAAATTAATGATAATAAAATTAATGAATTAAAATAATCAATAAAATGGCATGCTGAAATTATTTCCAAAGCATCATATGACACTGAAGATGATGGTTCTTTTGCCATATACAGAATAAATGACGCATAATATATATTAAAACCAAACAGCTCTTTTTTTTACTTGTTACTTGCGCAAACCCATTTTGTTCTATTAAAGTAACCTGCTGTATTTTAAGATTTTAGCGTGTATGAAGTGAAGTGAATAACACCAACAGGCTACACAGACCATTAAGAACAACAACCACCGTCGAGTATTTATTAACAAGTACACCAGTGTAGTTTATTTATGCAAGCAGTTTGTCCCTACAGATCAGAAAAGCCACTGTCAAGCGGTTGGCACATTTATGTACAAAACAAATTAATGGTACAGCTTGCTACTAAGCATTCTTTAGTGAGAGTACAAAAAAGACTAGTATACGAGGACAGAGAGAGTGAGCCAGAGTAAGAGATAGAGAGAGAGAGGTGAGGGTTCAGAGAAAGCATTAAAGTCGGGGGCTCAACAAGCAATAGTAATAGAAAGGTGAGAGGAGGAGTTAGAGAGATCACCACAAAGTAAACAGGCACAAATCAAACACTACCATCGAAGAGTAGGAGTTTCAGCGCAATGTTTTTTTCAGCGTAGGATTCAAATTACTGCACGTTATGAGGAAGGGGGTGACCCAGCAAGACAGTCGCATAGAACAAACTCATAAAAAGATGAAATGAAAACTGTTTATCTTGTTTTTTTTTCTTCTTTAGATTTTTTTTTCTCCATTATTATTATTATCATCATTATTATTTTTTTTTGATCCAGTAAAAACGATTACCATTGAATGCATGACCATGCCACAAATAACACTTAGGTTCACAGTCTTTACCTAACATTACAGGGGTCTGACTTGACAAAGCCGGCACCCCGATGCACTTACACCAAGAAAGAGCTCACAAAATGGTCAAATAAGTGCACAAAACTAGCTCTTAGAAACACTGACAGAACATGACTTGCCAGGCATTAAAAGAATGAGAAGACATCTCCATCGTCCGATATAATAATGACTTGTTAGCAAGACAACGAGTAACTGTCATCGAGATAATAGTAGTATAAGCTCTTTAAATATTCCTTTCCATCCTCACATTTCCCCCTTTGGAAAGAAAAAAGCCCAGTGATCCGTTCACGAAAGCCTCGCTTCTCCTCGATCTTTTTTAACATTATTTTTCTTAGGTTTTAAGAAGAACACCCTCCCTCCGCCCCCCACCCTATCCCATCATGGAATGTGTGTTTTACTCTTTTTAATCCATTACGAATTCACCTGAAGTTTTTAAGTGCTAACGTACAGTACATACATTTACAGAATGACTATGTACAAAAGCTGGAAATAAAACGCGTCAAATAAAAACAAACAAACCCTGTGTCTATATCTATTTGTGTAGGAAAATAAAAAAGAGGGGGTCATAACGCTGTAGGCTTGTGCTTGTGTCGCTTGCTTCCAGTAAAGGGAGAGTCGCATTGTTTGCCGAAGAGAGAGGGGGTCGTTGACACTATAGTAGGATTTAAATAAATAAACAGCGCGATTCTGCAGCATTTCGTAACTGTTTTACTTTACTGGCTAATTCTCACAATGCAAATTTGTATGTTTTAATACAATTTGGTCACGCCCCTAATGGGTTAATAGTTAGGAGTGAGCGCTATTTGGATAAAACCGTACCTTTAAACACTGGACATTGGACAAATTAGCCACTTTTTTTTGGCAGTACATAAAATAGTTACGTTTTCCGGTGAGATCAGGCTGGATTTAATGATTAAAGCCCAAAGTATACTTCAGCCATCTTCATTTCCAGTCCAAATGATGTCATTTTTATTATCAGATGACTTTCTGTCTATTTTATTTTTGTTTGACCACACAGATGGTGAATGCAGAGACAGAACGAGTTCACAAAACAGCGTTTCGTCTTAAGTGCTAAAACGTACATGCTATACCAAAGCATTAAGTCTAGTTAGGCTTTGATAATGCTGTCATAAAAATGCTTAATTCCAAGTCTGTGGATGTGTGAACAGCTAAGAATTGCATGTCAAAGTCTCAAAACTATGGTAATTTTGAGATGACGTCAATGCAGCTAATACTTCGAAAGCCGTGACGGAACAGAATGCAGAAAAGGGCTTAATTCCAAAGTATACTTCACTTTTTACATGTACACGAACGATTGTCTGAGTACAGCAAATGTGACAATGCACTCACATGTGCTTTCAATTGTTTTTGCACTACTTAGTTTGTCCACAAGGTGTCAGCATTGAACTGGGCCGTTGTTTCACGGTCAGAAAAAAACCCCAGCAAACTACTGAAGGCGGAATAAACAACTCACGCCAACATCGACAAGTGCTTGTGAGAACGGATATTCATAATAAACAACACTAGCAAACTACTAAGACTGCAAAAACAATAGACGTTGATGTTGACAAGTGTGTAATTTAAAGATACACACTAATTTAAGTGCGTTCAAATGCATTTCACTAGTGATAAAGCACCTGTGTTTGTGCGCACTGTCAAATGGAGTATACTTTGAAAGGCAGTAAGTTTGCATTCTAACAAATGTGTAAAAAACAAACAAACCTTGTATACTTTGGACTTTACCATCCACGTAAAAGTAGTAAGAAAGTTGCTCTCCCTCTCTGAGCAGTTACAATGCCACCTACTGGGACTATGCGTGTCTGAATTAGCACGGCAAGCAAATAATAACCATTCTGTCATCTTGTAATCATCTTGATAAGCTATGCAATGACATCTGTAGAAAAATAATAAATAAACACTTTATGGTACATCTGTTATATCTTAATTTTGTTTTTTGTCTTTTCTGCCTCAGTTTTTTGAGTTTTCTTTTACCAAAATAATGCAGAATGAGCAGGCCATCTGCTGGTATCAGGCTCTATACCTTTTGATGATTAAAAAAAGAATGATAGAAAGAGAGAGAGAGAGAGAGAGAGAGAGAGAAAGAAAGAGAAAGAGAAAATTATTCATTTCATTTTTACCAAAATTTCTTTTTCATGCTTTTAAGTCTTTAATAATGAGACAGACACACATGAAAAATGTGCTTTTTTTCACCCCAATAACCGACCCTCTACATAAGAATGATTGATGTATTGATGCTTAAAAAGAGTTTAAAAAGAGAAATATTTTGAAAAAATTGCAACATGTAGTGGAACCGAACCTGCACAGATTCTTAAAAAAATTTAAACACAACAATGTGAAAAAACTACAACACTACTTCTATCACTAATAATCATAATCATAATAATAATAATAATAATAATAATAATGTTTGTGCGAGAGGTAATGGGTTGGCCATGGGGTTGGTCATACGACACACCACCTGGACTTTACCAGTGCCAAAACTCCCTCAACAGGAAGTGACAGCACTGAGGGTCCTCTCGCCTCGCTGCTGCTTCCTGTCTTATGTGTAGGCATTGAGCCGTTCCTTGGAGCGTGTGGAGTGGATGTCATGCAGCTCCTGCTCCTCCTTGGACTTGCAGTCCTCGTATTTCTGCATTTTACATGCATCTTTCACATAGGCCCAGTTGGCAGACAAAACCATCAGGTAGTGGATCTGAACAAAAAAAACAGTATTATATTAATTAGTAATCATTTAGTAATCATTTGCATTCATGTTATTGCAATACAACTCTTCTTATAAAACACACCAATAAAATGTCTTTTGTATTATACTTATTCAAATATAGATAGGGTGCAAATTATACACTGGTGATCAACTTTTTTTGGTAATGTTAGTGTGTGTAATACATGCTTTAGTGAATCAAATTTATATATTTATTTCATATATTAATAAAATGTATTCAAGTTTTCAGTGTTTTGAGGGATATTTAGTATATTCTGACCAACCGATTAGCTATTTCAGAGTTAAACTATGCATCTAATTTGACAACTTTTAGGTTTTATGTAAATACAAACACTTATTTAATGATAAAAGTGTCTCATAAGCACTCACAATGTCTATCGGTGCTTTACATCTGCCGGTTTCAGACTAATGATTGAATATTTTCCTGCATAGACTAATTAGTACAGTTATGCATTAAGAATGGTATGAACCATTGGGTGGTCAAATGTAGATTTATATTATCCATTATTTTAATTAATAATATTATTACTTAAGATGCAGATCAGAGGAAATTATTTCTGACAATTAAAAGGCTAAACCCCCCATATATCTTTTACTGACGTCCTTCAGGGGGGATCAAGCATTAATAAGGGGGGTCAATCACCCTTGTAATTCTTCCTGCATATAGAGCCGCATTATGCTAAGAAAATAAATTATAAGTTAGTTAACCTAAACATAAGCCATTGAGTGCCTGTCCATTTTCAAAGCAGTTCTGGTTCTGTAAGTGTTTCTTACTTTTTTTCCTAAATAGGGATTTCGAATACCATTTTTGAATGAATGCAAATTAGTATATGAAAATCAGACAGAGGAACAGAGGTAAAACAACAACACTGTGTGCTTAGCAGCTTTAAAAAGGGAAAGAACTACAATCCCATAACGCACTGCAAATTGCAATCAAATTATAAATGACAGTAAAAGGAAACTATTTATTATATATACAGACAGACAGACAGACAGGCAGGCAGACAGACAGACAGACAGACAGACAGACAGACAGACAGACAGACAGACAGACAGACAGACAGACAGACAGACAGACAGATAGATAGATAGATAGATAGATAGATAGATAGATAGATAGATAGATAGATAGATAGATAGATAGATAGTGTTCTCAGGTGTATTTGGAGTAAGAGAGACAGATCTCGATGTGTTCACAGCAGACTGTGATGACGCATGTTTGTCACTCTATTATTAGCAGTGACACCAGCAGGAGGCAGCAGTGTGAAGCAGCCAGACTCCTCAGACAAGCCTCTGCTGCCCACTGCAAAAAATACATAAAAATACCTCCATCAACGCCTATTCTATGTTTCATTGTGTAACTCAGCTTGCGTGTGTGTGTGTAAGGGGGATCTAACACTGCATGAAATCAAAGGAAATTATTGAGAGATAACAGGCTTGATGATAATCATCTTTTGCTAGATGCTATACATCAATAAAAAATAGGTCGTGACCGAACTCTTGTTCTCTGTGAGAAAGCACACACTATGTGTTTTTTACTTCAGTTTATTCCATGGTCTTTTGAAATTCTTGAATATGATTGGCTGGAGGGAGTGCAATTAAAGTAGTTTGAAATATATATACGCCACTGTAAAACATTAGTAGCTATTAGGACTGTATAATATTCAAACTGAACCAGAAAAAATGTGATACGGTATGAATTATAGTGCACCGAACTACCTCTAGGGTAAGTGTTACTGTATTTAAAAACCCTTTGTGTATTTGAAGAAGAATTAAAACTTAATTAAACATTACGAATGCATTATGGTGAAGTGTTTACATCTGACTAGTCTGCTGTTAAGGTTTTTCATTTTAGTTTACCCAGATCAACTGACTGCACAAAAAAATTACAGCCGATTCGAATGTTATCCCTCGATTGAATTATCAATCGGTTATCAGCTGATAGATATGGGCCAGTAGGGGCCTTCTGCGCATACTAGTGGCTCAGAAAGCTGATATCATCCATCCACATGGTTATTCAGCAATAGATCACAGTATAGATATGCTGCATCCAGAAGTTAACACAAATTATTTATATTATTTAACACATTTCCTATTAATTGTACTTTACTAATGTCTACCCAACCCTAAACTCAACCATCACAGTAATGTAAAAACAGAAATGGATCTGGAGACTTCTCTATTAGTATAGCTGATTAACCACGAGAATTATTTTCGTTATTGATTAAATTTCCCATTCATTGTATTTTATTAATGTCTACACCTACCTCAACCCTAAACTCAGCCGTCACAGTAATGTAAAAACAGATCTGGAGTCTTCTCTATTAGTAGAGCTGATTAACCATGTTGATAGATGATAACAGTCTTCTGAGCCTACCAGTAGGCAATGAAGCCACCTACTGGGCCATATCTATCAGCTAATAACCACTGATAACACCTATTCAATTGAGTTATAACATCCGAAGCGGGTGCAAAATTAAAAACAGTAATATAATCATTTAAAGCCAGTGTATAAAGTTAATAAAATGATCAGTTGAATTACTGTTGATTATTGCTGTTATTATTATTAAGGTAAAAGTGAATCTAGTGTTTCTTAAATTCTGTGTGAAATCAAAATTTACACTGCTCATTTTGCTAGCGCACATTATTCTTTAGGTGAGCAATTTACCTAAGCAAGTTAATACACTGAAAAAAGAGGTTGTTTAGGTAATCTTCAACGAAACTCTGACCATTTGCTTCCGTGTTTGGAGTGGCGGTGCTCCTCTATTGACGTCAGCTTGACGGCTTCAGCCATAATATTCTTAACCACACCGATCTTACCGTTAGTTTGCTATTAGGTAATGATGTGCAAAAGGAAAGTCCCGCCCCTACTCAATATTACGTCTCAGTACATCAACATACTGCAATAAATAAATGCTAATAGCGAGAATTGCACCTTAAAATGAAGTGACCGAAAAGACTATAAGAGGTTTCATAACCATAAATGACAAATGCTCTCTCTGTATCAAACTCAGATTTGATTATGTATTTGTGAATAAAATCTAAAATCAGCAGAAGTTTAAAATGCGGTTGTGGTATTTCAACAATTAATCATGCAGCTCTACTTCAATGCCCCATTATGCAAATGAGATCTACATTATGCATGATCATTTGAATAGGGCCACACCCTAATTTTTTTTCTCCTGACAAAAAGAAAGGCTGGAGTCTGAGGACACATTGTGTTTAACATGGAGTTAAATTGGCTCTTTCCACAGCAGGGGATGGAAAAGCTCTTTCTATAATTTGCCACATCATCCCAGACTAACATCCACATTCTCTTTTTCAGAAAATGGTTCCTCGCAAATTACTGAGCGCTGCTTGTACAAGCTCTAGGGCCTTTCTTCTTCCAGTTTCCATGACTACAAAACGACATGCCCAGCGTCTCTCGGTGTGGTGTGTGTGTGTGTGTGTGTGTGAGCGAGATGAGAGAGAGAGAGAAGAGAAGGGAGGGAGGAAAACGAAAACAAGCTCAAAGATAAAAGGATGATGTTAAATAACAACAGAAGGAAAGCCAATGAGAAAGAGTCGACAACGCCCCTAATGCTCAATTTTTCTCCCCCCAGAATGCCCTGAGAGAGCAGTGACAGTGATTCACGACTTTAACCCTGATCCACATGAAGGAGCTGAAGCAGGTGATGTCATTAATTCAGCTCACATCTTCATCTTTGTCACACAAATAAACACACTGCTGTGTTGCTAGCCTCAAAAGTGGAAAATTCAATGGGTTATTTTTTTTGGCTTAAATTATTTTGAAGATTTTTTAAATGAATTGCATTAATTTTTAAAATGTGTTAATTTTTGTGAATTTTTCACAAATAAGCAAGCAACTTAATCATTTGATGAATCAAATTTATCACTTAAAAAAAGACAACTATCAAAAATATTAATATTAAAATATTAAATTCATTCATTTTCTTTTCGGCTTAGTCCCTTTATTAATCAGGGGTCGCCACAGCGGAATGAACCGCCAACTTATCCAGCATATTTTTTATGCAGCGGATGCCCTTCCAGCCACAACCCATCACTGGGAAACATCCATACACACATTCACACACACTCATACACTATGGTCAATTTTAGCATATCTAATTCACCTGTACCGCATGTCTTTGGATTGTGGGGGAAAGCGGAGCACCTGGAGGAAACCCACGTGAACACGAGAATTCCGCACAGAATTGCCAACTGACCCAGCCGAGGCTCGATCCAGCGACCTTTTTGTTGTGAGGCGAACATGCTACCCACTCCGCCACCGCGTCATATTAAATTAAAAAATATTCAAAATTTGTCTAGATTTACAGTTTATACACTACCTGACAAAAGTCTTGTCACCTATCCAAGTTTTAGGCACATCAAATAAAAACTTGACTTCTAGTTGATCATTTGGTATCAGAAGTGGCTTATATGAAAGGCAAAGGCCTCTAGATTACGCCTTTTTTACCAAAATAAAATATGATCATGTCTTGATTTTTTATTATTTAATTAGGACAGTAAGGTCTGACTTTGCTTAGACAAAAGTCTTGTCACCTAACAGAAATAATGTACAGTATAGATTATAAAGTCATGGTGCAGTAAAAAAAGAATTAATATTGTGTATGACTCCTATGAGCTTGGACGACTGAATCCATACATCTCCGCAATGACTCAAATCACTTATTAATAATGTTATCTGGAATGGCAAAGAAAGCGTTCTTGCAGGACTCCCAGAGTTCATCAAGATTCTTTGGATTCATCTTCAATGCCTCCTCCATCTTACCCCAGACATGCTCAATAATGTTCATGTCTGGTGACTGGGCTGGCCAATCCTGAAGCACCTTGACCTTCTTTGCTTTAGGAACTTTGATGTGGAGGCTGAATTATGAGAAGGAGCACTATCCTGCTGAAGAATTTGCCCTCTCCTGTGGTTTGTAATGTAATGGGCAGCTCAAATGTCTTGATACCTCAGGCTGTTGATGTTGCCATTCACTCTGGAGATCTCTCACACACCCCATACTGAATGTAACCCCAAACCATGATTCTTCCTTCACCAAACTTGACTGATTTCTCTGAGAATTTTGGGTCCATGCGGGTTCCAATAGGACTTCTGCAGTATTTGTGATGATTGGGATGCAGTTCAACAGATGATTCATCAGAAAAATCTACCTTCTGCCACTTTTCTAAATGATCAACTGCAAAGCAAGTTATTATTTGTTGCTCTTATAACTGGGATTGACGACAATACTTTTGTCAGGTAGTGTACTTGTGTTTGAGTCTTGTTATTTTTTTATTTATTCTGTAAGCTACTGATGATTTCTTCCAAATGTAAAATAATGTTGTTGTTTTTACCATACAATTACAAAAAAGTCTGAAAGCAATGTGTTCAATTATTTTTAGACAAAACAATTCACAGTTTAGGAGAGTTAATGAAACTGATTTACAATCACAACCCATTCAAAATATTTGTTATGACAAAAACAAACTCTAAATCATAATTTTTCATTTAAATTTTGGGAGAATGTTAGATCTTTATAGAATAAAACATAAAATAACTTTTTTTTCTCACTCAAAAACATGATTTATAAATCCAGAGATTTTACGAGTACTGTATTTTCATTCTTCATTTGTATATCCGCTTAATATTGTACCATATTATATAGTACATATACTTCATTTTCTTTAGCATTTATTTGTCATTAAAATCAATGTTACATAATGTACATAATTATTTATAAATCTAAATTTACCTAATTATTAAGTTGTTGGTGCCTGTAGCTTCCTTAATGTGAACTTCTGGAGCATAAAGACTGGGTACACTTCAAACAGAATTCTACTATTGCATTACTCAGGTTAATTTCAGAAGTTCAAAACAGCTTGCCAAAGTCAAGCTTCTGGAAAGTAAACATGAGACTTTTAAATCATCTTCAGTTCATTTCTCCTATTCAGTCTGCCAAAGACAGACACCTGAGAGTAAAAACAGAAGCACTTCTGTTTTATAGCAGAAACTACAGTGTAATTCTAAGTGAGAGCAACAATGGCACTGTTTTTCGTGTTTAAAATTGCAAGGCTGCTTCCTTTAAAGAAATACAGCAGATTAAGTGAACATGATGTGACTTGACCAGTGGCAAATTTCCGAAACATCCACAACGCTATTATCAGATACCACCGAGGTCTTTTTAGTTTATGTTTTTTATTATTTTACTGAGAGGAAAAAAATGCAATGTGCCACAGCTCAGGCATTTCAATTCAAACTGCTTTTTACCCCTAAATAAAAGAAAATGAACTAAAACTAACTTCGCTCCTAATATACTGGGTCCATAAATGTAGGGAGTAGTCAAAACTCACCATGGCAATGACTGCTGCTCCGGCTCCAGCCAACGCACACACAAACAGATGGAAGGTCATGTCCAGCTTTCAGAAAAAAAAAAAAGTAAAATTAATCTTGTGCTGCTTGATCTTTTGTGAATCTAGTTTTCTTCTCTACATGTATGTGCTGATATTCAGTTATACACTACAATTTTTTTTCTGCCATAAACGTTTTAGTTTAATCAATTTAACTTTTCTAGTCATCTCAACTTGCATCAATCAAACTGACTAAAATTATTAAGTTAAACTGATTAACAAAAAAAAAATAGTTGAAAACGTATTACGTATTAAAGTAATATAAAAATATTTGTTGTCAAGACTTTTTGTTGTATCATTTTTTTTTACAGTGTAGGGTATATTGTGATAAGCAACATGCATGATATTATCTTGAGCACTTCATAATATTAGTGAATGAGTATTTCTTATTTAGATTTTAGAGTGCCTGAAGACTTTCCAGCAAACAATTTTGTGTTTAATAAACATCTTATAGACATCATTTAATGTAGACAGCTTGGCTAAAACAAGGCTAAACTTGAGGCAGTGAAAATCTAATAGATATCTAAGAATTGGCCAAAACTAGGCTAGTCGTTAAATAGACAGATTAGACAGACTTAATATGTGTAGTCGTTCATTTCTGTTTAATTGATGGCTAGTGTAGTATTGGCCTATTCTTAGACGTCTATTAGATTTTCACTGACAGCCCAAATGTAGCCATGTTTTAGCCAAGACGACTACGTTTAGACATCTATTAGACATCTTTTAAAAACAAAACAAAAAAAATGCTTGCTGGGTAATTTGGATATTCTTTTAAACACAAACATATTCGCATTTTCATTTGGTCATAGATATTAAAGTTCCATTTGTAAACATCAGTTATTTACAGTTATCAGTTTTTAATAACAGGAACTAAGAATAAACAATACTTGTATGGTATTTATTATTTATAGTTCAACATTTACAAATGCATTATTAAAATCATTACATGATTTTCAAAACATTAATAAAAAAAGTTAATGCCACATGAGTTCCATTACATAATGTTAACAATAAATACTGTAATAATTCAGTTTGTTCATATTAGTAAATACAAAAGTGTTTTTAAATTGATTTTAGCAATATTATTGATCAAATGAAAATGTTCATATGATTTATTTAAAATACAGTTTGTAAAGTAATATTTTATGTATTTTAGTAGATTTATTAAACGAAACACTTACATTGATGACCAACTGAATAGATCTAATTGGATTTGCATTGTAAACATTAAATAATTAAGATATTCATTCAATTAAATAATTAAATAAGTTAAAAACATATTTTTTTATTTCATATATTACATGAATCTGCAGATTTTTTTTTTTTTACAAAATTCTGCGCAGAAATAGCAAAAGATATCCGCAGATTCTGTTTGGCCCTGCTAATAAGTGTTACCAATTAAACTAAACTGATGCTGAAAATGACTACATTATGTGACACTAATCTCTTAGTTAATGTTTAATAACTCATTAAAATCAAAATGTGCATGTGTTTTATTTAATGGAGCTAATAATAATAATATATTTAAAGGTAACATTGACATAACTTTTGTTTTTGCTATTTTGTACTGTTGACGCTGAACAATTATGGCCAATAAAGCAAAACAAACAAAAAACATACTATGTTTTGATATTATACATAAAAATGTGTCTAATATTTTGTTAGTTCTGTTTGAAAGTGGTGTTAGTGAGGCCAGCAGGGGCGCTTAACCTGCAGTCTGTGCAAGTCCTAATGCCCCAGTATACTGAATGGGACACTATACTGTCAGTGAGCGCCGTCTTTTGGATGAAGCAATAAACCGAGGTCCTGACTCTCTGTGGTCATTAAAAATCTTATGAAAGAGTAAGGGTGTAACCCTGGTGTCCTGGCCAAATTCCCTCCATCTGCCTTTACCCATCATGGCCTCCCAATTATCCCCATACACCGAATTGGCTCTATCACTGTCTCTCCATTCCACCTATAGCTGTTGTGTGGTGAGCACACTGGTGCCATTGTCCTGTGGCTGCTGTTGCATAATCCAAGTGGATGCTGCACACTGGTGATGGTGTGGAGAGACTCCCCCTCATAATTGTGAAGTGTAGGGCCATACATGATAAATGCACTATATTAACACACATTTCATTACATTACAAATATTAGTGCTAAATATTGTAAGAATATACTTTCAAATATATATTTCAAATATCCAATTTGTGATAATACTATATATTGTGATAAAAGCTTCAGCAAGCATTTCAACAACAAAAAAGAGATGTAAATGTAATACCTTCATATGATTATATTGTTTGCTCACCTCATTTGATTCACACATTTTGAAGAAGTTTTCTGATCCTACGCATAAAGTCTTCTCCTCTCCGATGGGCACAACACCTAAAAGAAACAGTCTCTGTCAGTCCTCAGGAGCATTTATAGTATATGAGGTTATAGGAATACAAGACTACCCGTAAGACTGAATCGCTGGAAATTCTTTCCACGCACAGCTGAACACAAACAAACATCTGGCAGTGAAAACTCTCTGATTATGTAACATACCAAACTGGCGCGGGTCAAGACATAAACTCGCTCCCTGCAGAACAGTGGTGTTTTGGCAAATGGTCCAGATGTTGAAATATATGAAGACAGGCAAAGAGGTGAATGCTGTCACACCGAGCCAAGCCAACATGAAGATGTACGTCAGCATGATGAACTGCAAAAATCAAAAGAATTACATGAGAATATCAAATGAGAATATCATTTAAAATATAGTTAAATTTTATATAAAGCACAATTATAGGAATAAAGAAATACATTTATTTGCTTCATATATATGATGACTTAAATGTAATGCATACAGTGCTCAGCATATATAAGTACACTCCTCACAAATCTATATTTGTATATTTTTAATAGGAAGCTATACAATATCATATTTGTGCATGTACATTAGATTAATCATTACTAAAGCCAAATCTGGAGCTTATCTAACAAAATAACTTATGATAATGGTTCAAAAACTAGTACACCCAAAATTATATGTTATAGAAAAATATTAAATACAAATTTTTAAAAAGAGGAAAACTCAAGAGAACCAAAAAAGCATTTAAACATTTTCGTTGAAATTTTTTAGGTTGTAATTTATTTTTGCAATATTTTGCTTGAATTTTATTGTATTATCTTTCAATTTCTAAATATGTTCGGTGACTAAAATATTATTTTAATAAATATATCTGTTTAATAAATCTGTTTAGTTTAAATGCACCAAAATACATTGCCTATAATCACTGAGAAATGGATAAAAATATTCATTTTCAAAATGGCGTGTACTCGTACATGCTGAGCACTGTAAATATTTTTAATACACTTCATGTTATTATGTATAATGTTATTATGTATCTTTTGCAAAGTCATTAACATAACAGATTTATAGTAGAAGTAGGTAGTTAGTAGAAGTTTGTAATTTAGTTTATTCGTCATGAAACATTCAAGTCCATTTTGATCTAGATGAATAAAACATGTTTTGTTTATTTATTTATGTTTTTTTGTGTGTGTTTTCAGCTTTATTGATAGGACAGTGGAGATTTACAGACAGGATAGTGTGGGGAGCAGAGAGAGGGGAAGGATCAGCAAAGGACCTCGAGCTGGGAATCAAACTCAGGTCACTGCAAGCACCTCGGTGCTTTGCTTCGACACACTAATAGGCTATTGGTGCATTTATGCTTAATTTAAGGTACACTGAAAAAAATTCAAGCAGTACTTCATTCAATTAAAAATTTATCTCAGACTCAACTGTATTATTACATTTAGGGAAACTAAAATTGTAGCAAGGTGCTGTAACACAGGTGAAGTTCCATGTACACATTAACAAAATATTACCACACAACATACAATACATCATTTTGTAGGTGCATCTCCCTCCCCCCTGGACTCATTTAATGACCTAATGGTCTTGCAAATAGGAACTCTAAAACGACATCCTGATAGCAGCAGTTGAAACACAGAGTACAATTGGTGATCCAGGGTGCATAGGATACCCTGAGCTCTTTTTAAAACATAATTATGGTAAATTACCATTGGACCAGTTTGGCTGAAACTGATAATCTTGCCTGCCACCTTCACAAGGCTACTCAACCTGTTCTTATTTGACAAACTCAGATTACCGTACCAAGCTACAATGCAGAAAGATAACACAGATTCAATAAATTGTTTATAAAACAGTCTCATCATAGAAGTACAAACCTTTAACGATCTAAGTTTCCTCAGAAAAAAGTCTTTGTTGAACTATTTTTTTTTTATTAAAAATGTATCTTTCGTTTCAGTTAAATATTATTTGTTTTATTTTTCAGTTAATATATTTTAAGTTCTAAACATAGTTAAATATAAGAATTTAAATTAATGGACCTTCTTTAACAAGACAAATATGCTTTGTACCAGGTTATATATATTGTTCTCATGAAGATAGAAAATATAGATTAAGGCATTTTTTTGGGGGTCCAGTGATGAAGTTTAGACTTGAACCATTACCTTATTTTGTTTTAACTGGATGAATGAAAGCTTTTTTCCAGTGTAATAAAAAGCTTCATTTTAGGAAGGAAGTAAACAGTTTTTTTGTTTAGGGATTATTTATGTTCTATTTGGTATACATTCATGTAACCACTTAAGAAAAACAAGTGTTTTGGTCATTTTGGAGATACATATATTGACAAGGCATTGACAAGCCAACAGATGATTTTTTTATGTAAAATTAAATGTTTGTGCAAGTAAAATAATAAATGTATTATGTTTAAAACATTTTAGGGTCATTTTGTTTTTTTTATTTTGTCAAAAAGTTTCATAAATTTGGACAGATAATGGGTAATTCTGGTTAATAGTAGAGAGGTTAATTTTAGTAATTCTCAGATTAAATGTTCTCAATAACTTGATGCAATGATATACGTATTTACATACTCCCAGGGCCATTTATATCAAAGTTGGTATTTAGCTGCACCATGTTGGTCTTTCATTCATTCATTCATTCATTCATTTTCTTTTCGCTTAGTCTCCTTATTAATCTGGGGTCGCCACAGCGGAATGAACCACCAACTTATCCAGCATCTGTTTTATGCAGTGGAAGCCCTACCAACTGCAACCCATCGCTGGGAAACACCCATACACTCTCATTCACACACGTACACTACGGACAATTTAGCTTACCCAATTCAACTATAGCGCATGTCTTTGGACATGCAAATTCCACACAGAATTGCCAACTGACCCAGCCGGGGGCTAGAACTAGCGATCTTCGTGCTGTGAGGTGACAGCGCTACCCACTGCACCCCCGTGCCACCTATAGTGCATTGATATAATATTTAAAAATAAAATATCAATATTGTAAAAAGTGGTATCATGAACATAGAAACATTCAAATCCGTTTAGTTCCATATTAATCCATTAATGAGAAGTAATAGAGCGCATACAATAGTAAATTATATAATCGTAAAGGTTTTGAAAACATTATAGGGTTTAACACAATTTTTCCACCCATAAAAGTTCATTGAAGGCAAAGAATGATTGTCAGATCCCCTTTTCTCTAACAAAACTTCACTGTGCAGAGTTTAGCCATCAGTGCCATGAATTAATTACAATAGCTGCAACCACACAATATCTTTCATGTTTCCCTTGGGACAAACGAATGGAGAATAACTCCCAGAGTTCACTCTGTAATCTTTTATAGCCCATAAAGCGATGCCATCTTTATGTGCGGCAGTTACTCTTAGTGGCTTTGCAGTTGCCCTTTTCTAAATTACAATGCATGAAGCTGCCAGTGATTTCTCACCCATGCACTGACGCAGCGTCCGCAGGTGGTGATCTTGAAGTCTCCATACAGGTCCTTAATGGCTCCACTGGTGAAGAAGCCTTCCACCATCAGAAGAATACCATAGACGAAGAACGCTGAGGCAATGCCGTAGATCACATACTTGATGATGTCAATGCTGTGGGAGAAAAATTAAGTCCAACAATTAGGGGTATGCATGGGGCATTTATACACTTGCACTGTCAACATGTGTACTGTCAATAACATTTAATTATTGCACTTAATTATTTTATAGTGTGCAAATGAGTTTATTTTAAACAATAACCTCAGTCATGTATTGTGTATTTATGGTTTCATTGGCTGTTGTGCTTGTTGATGCATTGCCAATTTCTTTAGACTTTTGCCCCTAAATTCCCTTTGTAGTGTAGCTTCAAATGTAAAATACACTGTAAAAAATGGTGGGTTCCACACAATTGTTGTTCCAACACAATTGTTGTTCCCCCCCAAAATATAAGAATTGTGTTGTTTTACCTCATTTTAAATAAGTAGTTTGAACAAGCAGCAAAAGTTATTTTTTGAGTGTTTGTGGACTCTCACGAAGACATAAAAACTGAAGAATGCTTAGAGATGAAGTCACAAATGCACATCAACTTGAAATAATTGTGGAACTTAGTCGTAATGGAAATTAGTGCAGATTTAGTTCATTTATTTAATTAAGTGCTTAATTAGTGACTGATGGTAAGTTTAAGCTGCATATGAACATGCTGTAATTATACACTCACGTACTTAAACACTATTTCTGTGCCAAATTCAAAGATAGAATGTACTTTCATCAACCAGTTAAATCTTTACTAAGAAAATAAATCTGAAAGTAGAGTTTTTCCTTTAGTGCCACAAAAAGTCAGTAATAACACATAACTGAGTATTCAATTAAATTCGTTTCATCTTAATTTCTATAGCGCTTTTACAATGTAGATTGTGTCAAAGCAGCTTAGCATAGAAGTTAAAACTGTAAACTGTTGAGAAATGCATGCTGATGCTTTATTTGTAGTTAGATTGGCCACTGTGACCTTAGGATTGTGTTTATTACTACTGTAAGTACTAATTACTTTGTGAGTAGTAAATGACTAAGCAGTAAGTAACACTCAGTACTAACAAATAATTGACTATTAAGACAATTGTGAATAATAGATAAGTGAGTACTAAGTAGCCAATAACTGGCTTCTAAATTACAGATACCTCAATACTAACAGTTAACCTACTACTCAGAAAGCATTATTTAACCAGATCACTGAGTACTTAATAATAGATGCCTTATTTTTATGTGCAGCGATGCATGCAAAGAATGAAGTAGTATTTTCTTACACTGTAAAAAATGCAGCATTCTACACAATTCATTCATGTTGTCCCAAAACAAATCGATTGAGTTAACTTAATACATTTTAGTGGATTGAACAAAAAACAATCAAGTTGTCTCGAAAAAATCTCAAGAATTGTGTTGTTTCAGTTCATTTTGAATAAGTAGTTAAAATAACAGTAATTTTTTGTATAGTATTTAAATTACATCAATACCGTTTATTTATAACTAATCTTTTACATATACAAGCATATTTATTTCATTTACAGAGAGTATTTAGGCACTGATAAAAAAGATTCTGCTTGTTTGAATTGTTTGAAACAATTTATATGTGTTGAATTTAAACAATCAAATTAAATTTAGTTATGCTACCTAATTTGTTTGTTTAAAGTCAGCCCAAATAAATTGTTGACAATCACTTAATCCAAGAAATCATGTTTGAATAATTTTTTTCAGTGTGTATATGAAATGTATATCTCAAGATCTATGCAAATTGGCTATTTAAATGTGCTGCTGTCACTTACATAGTAAACACATCCAGACCATCTCCAGGTCCCCGGATCACTTCAAAGTAGTTCTGGAGGATGGTGACCGTTCCAGAGAGAGCTTCGTGTCCACATCCACAGAAGAGAGCCACTCCAGCATACAGCAGTATGGTGGCAATCAGTGACGGATAAGGGATTCCTCCTAGACATTTCAGACAGCACTCCATACATCCTGAGAGAAGAGAAAAAAACATATACGTCACTCATCTGAAAGATACACTCGAGGAGAACAAGATGCTTTTAATCAAGATCTCTTGTGGGTTTGTGTTTGATTCTATTGATCATAAATGAGTACTGAGTATCAGAAAAGAATGTAGTAACAGATGACAAAATACAAAAAAGTACCAAGTAACAGAAAGGAGAGCACCAAGTAGCAGCTACTAAAATACTTTGTAAGTAACAGATGACTGTATACTAAGCAACAGATAGTTGAGTGATAAGAAAGTACTTCGTGAGTAACTGATAACAAAGAAGTACTAAGATAGTACTTCATACATCCTGATAAATGTCAATGACAACTCAGGCTCATTCTGAAAACGTACCGCTATATACATTTCTGGAGAGCGGCAAATACATCCCAGGAGCTACATTTTCCTTGTTTTCCACCAGAGGCTGCTGTGTATGCTTTTTAAGATCTCGACGACTAACTGACTGAGTGACCGATCAACTGACTGACCAACCGACTGACCCATCCTCCTCCTCCCTAAACCCAAGCAATAGTGTTTTCAAAAGCACCAATTGGCCCGGTTTGGGTTTGTGTTTGATTCTGTTGATCATATTGAGTACTCATTATTGAATCCTTAGTATCAGATATGCGATTTCTAAGAATATAGTGAGTAACAGATAACAGAGTACACTGAAAAAAAGAGTATTTGGATTTACTCAAATTTAAGGTAAGTGGTTGCAAACAATTTATATGGGCTGAATTTGAAGAAACACATTAAGTTGATCATTACAACAATTCAATTTGCTTGTTTGAATTTATCCTATATGAACTATATGAAATCCAATGAAACATTTTTTTTCAGTGTACTAAAAAGTACAGAGTAAAAGATAACCGAGTATTAAGTAAAATATAGCTATGGAAGGCATTCCATAAAGGCATTGACATACAGTAGTCAACATGTAAAGTGGATCAAAACCTTTCACCAAATTTGTCCTAAAACTATTAAACAAGATTCATTCTTGTCTTAGGACAATTTTGAAAAATATCTTTGATCCACCTCAAATGTTGACCACTGTCCTTCAAACAAAAACAAATAATGAACTGAAATGACGTAATTTGGAACTAAAACAAAGTTCATTTTGTTTGGCAATTGTAAAATAAGCTCAATCAAGCAAACTTTCTTTTGGATTAGTTTGATTTGCCTCCTAAACACCTTTGAGCTACCATTACTCCGAGACTATTACACAATCGGTGAGCCAGTTCTGGAGCTCCGCCTTCTTTGTATCTTCTTCTTCATATCTACTGATCTCAGACTGGAGAATAATATCCAAAACACCAAGATCGCAACATGAAGCTTGCAGAAGGAGGTCACACACTGAACGAGAAACACCACCACGTCACGTCACATCTTTAAAAGTTCTAAACATTGTTTTCTATTACTGTACACACAGCAGTGATGCCATTCAGTGTCTATTGGTGGCGAAAAGAAATCAACGTAAAGATGTGGTGGGCCAAGATGGGGCTTCTTGTCTGGGGCAGGTTGAAGAAGATATTTTTACCAGATATTTATGAACTGTTCTCTTCGTACAGCCACTATCATTGTTGTGTTTAGGGGTACACATGAGAAGCATGACCACCGATCTAAATATAATGATCAGTGTGAGTGAAACACTGAAATCACAGCCATTAAAAAACAGTATGCCACCACTCTGCCTTTTCAAACTTATTTTTGCCCTCAAACAAAGAATGAAAAAGAACTTTGTTTGGAGTATCAGGGCCTTAACAAATAACTGAGGACTAAGCTGCAGATAACTAAGCACCGAGTAACAGATAATGGAGTACTAAGCAAAAGATAACTGAGATAATACATCCTGAGAGTAGAGAGAGAATACAGGTCAATGTTATTAATCTGAAAGATGCAGTTGGAGAGATCAAGCTGCTTTTTAATAAGGATCTTTTGTAGGTTTATATTTTATTTTATTGATCATATTTAATTATGTGGTTTGGCTCTATTTCAGCGGTTTAGTTTTAAAGTTTTACCACAGCAGAATTTCTACACAGAAAGCAAAGCTAGTGTAAGTGGTCTTCTGTGCTCTTCTTGGTGTGTAGCCTCTGCCTGACAAGACTAACAAGTACCCAGACGGTTGGAAGTAAATCCTCAGTCCATTCACTGTGAGCGCAGTGAGGTCCAGTTCATTCTGTATGTGTGTGTGTGTGTGTGTGTGTGTCCATGTATTTGTTACTCTCCAATGGTTTGCAAAATTGTCCCCATGGCAGACTATTTAAAATTCGGCCCTTGGCAACATATATCAGAGTGAATCATAACACTGTGATTCATGAATAACAAAATGGATGGGAGGATGCGAGAATGGACTTTGACACTTAGTCATTCTGATTGAGTTTTTCCAAATGATTGCCTTCGTGTGTTTCATTTCAAAGCTTCATTACTTTAGATTTCACAAATCAGCAAGCGTGGTGACCAGTGTGTGTTATTCAGAACAAACAAACTTCTGGTTCACTTGAAGTTGATCATGTTTTAAGTGTTTTTAAGTGCATTTTTAAATAGAATTGACTTAGTATCTGTTATTCACTTGATACTCAGTTATCTGTTAAAATAATGCACTGTATGATTATTACTGATTTATTAGGTGGGAATATTGGCAGCTGTTTTATGATTAAAAATAAATCCATTAAAAGATGACATGGTAATTGTCATTTGGGGCTGGAAGGGCAAACGCTGCGTAAAACATACGCTGGAAAAGTTGGCGGTTCATCACGCTGTGGTAACCACTAATAAATAAGGGACTAATCCGAAGGAAAATGAATAAATGAATGGTAATTGTCATCTATTTAAATATTGTTAGTTAGTACTCGGTTATCTATTACTTGGTACTCAGTTATCTGTAATCGGTTATTTGTTACTCAGATATTTCTAAATACTCAATTTTCTGTTAAAACAACTGGAAATCTGGCAGCTATTTGCATAATTTGTTGTGTTTTAGGACATAACACTGTATTGAACACTGTTTTACTGTACATAAAATGCTTATTGCAAAATCAAATATAAATATGACCTTTTTAAGGTAATTCATTTGTTACACATAATCACTTCACTGCTGTATAGTAGGGAGGTCCAGATCCAATCACGTGATCGGAAATCGGGCCCGATCACGCAATTTCAGACTCGTTTGAAATCGGACGTTACCTCCTGATCAGAACTCGAATATATATATATACACAGTTGAAGTCAGAATTATTAGCCCCCCTTTGAATTTTTTTTTCTTTTCTAAATATTTCCCAAATTATGTTTAACAGAGCAAGTAAATTTCCACAGTATACACAGATAATGTTTTTTATTCTGAGAAAGTCTTATTTGTTTTATTTCGGCTAAAATAAAAGCAGTTTTTAATTTTTTTAAGGTCAAAATTATTCACCCCTTTAAGCTATTTTTTTTTGATAGTCTACAGAAAAACCATCACTATACAATAGCTTGCCAAATTGCCCTAACTTGCCTGGTTAACCAAATTAACCTAGTTACGCCTTAAATGTCACTTTAAGCTGTATAGAAGTGTCTTGAAAAATATCTAGTAAAATATTATGTACTGTCATCATGGCAAAGATAACATAAATCACTTATTAGAAATGAGTTATTAAAACTATTATGTTTAGAAATGTGTTGAAAAAATCTTCTCTCCGTTAAACAGAAATTGGGGAAAAAAATAAACAGGGGGGCTAATAATTCAAGAGGGCTAATAATTCTGACTTCAACTGTATATTCTCATTATTTTTTTAACACATATATAGTTATGCGGTCTCACAGAGTTAGAACTCTTTCTTGACTTCACACAGAAACAGCAATGCATGCGGCATGACATCACTTTGTTACAGAGACGCTATTGGTTAAATGCCTGCAAAGTAGAACACAGAAGCAGCTTGAAGCAGAAAGCGTGAGTATGTCTGCAATTTGGAGGTATTATAAAGTTAATGACGACAACATTGCCATAGCAAACTATGAGATTTGTAAACTTGGAATTGCATGCCGGATATTTTAATTTGAGGTGCTGTTTGTTTTTATATCAGATTTTTTTAATGTTTACTGTTTGCACTAAAGTCCAAAAGTGAAGAATTGATGTTATTTATTACTTGATTGTTCAAGCTACCTCACAGTGCTGTATTTGTTAATAGAGTTGTTGAATGTTAAAATAAGGTGAATTAAATAAACAATAAGGAACATCTTCGCTCTACTTTATTCTTTTTTATGTATTATAGAAGTATCAGATCGGGTTTCGGTATTGGTAGATAATCAAAAACAAATGACTCGGATTCGAGGGCAAAAAAACCTGATCGGAACATCCCTATTGTATAGTAAATGTATATGCATCATCTTTCACATTTAAATGCATTGCCTTCTCTATTACTTACAGTTAATTAATTAACTGTTTGTTACTGTGTTCTATGGAATCTTTCCAAACTGTGTTTTCTGCAGTGTGGGAAGTTTGGCATTTGTGCTTCCTGAGGAAGAACAAACTTTGATTGAGCTTGCATATGTTCCCACTCAGTGTTTGTTTGCCAGTCCTTATAAAACGAGTGCGGTAACTTACATGATTTACTCTGTGAGAGAGTTATGACCACGGTTTGGTTGAGGCCAATGCTCCGGTTTCAAGCTTTTGAATGTGAATTATTGAATACTGTCAAACACGGCTATGGTAATGATGCTGTAATGAACCTCAGACCTGGCCTTACAGCGGCATTGGCAAGGGATCAACCTGTTGCCATCGCAACTGCTGTGCTTTTCAATGAGTGCAAATATAGACTGTTCTTTGTGGTGTTTGATTGATCAACTGGTTTATTTTGGATTTAAAATAGTGATTTTGCATTAAATATTTTAGGAAAGGGGGGTTGATTAGAATTATGCAATGTCAAGTTAACTGAACAAAATGTCTAATATCCTTTCAAACTGTGCAACGTGCTTTCACGACTTAACCTATAAGCTAAAAATTAGCAAATCAGCTTGAAATAGTCAAACCTGTTACTGTCACCCCTGTTTCTTTTACATTTTGTTGACATGTGAGTAATAGGATTGGCTGACTTAATTTACAGGATTTATCATCCATGTTGTAACTAGTATATATTAAGGTTCTATTGCTTTGACTTGTAATTATGATACATAGATTATACCTCAGATGGCTCTCCAGATTTAACTGTATTGGATTTATGGTAAAGTCCTTGTTTAAATTACTCTATTGTAAAAACTGTCTTTTTTTCTTAACTAAAATGTAATCTGCGGCCACAATTAGGGAATCTGAATGACAAATATGAGACTGTTTCAAATTTTAGATTCAGGAACTAAAATACTGCTAATATACAGCATGTGAAAACTTTTGCTAAGTTCTGATTAAAACCATAGTGTATAGTAATAATAATAATAATAATAATATAGTAATAATTCCTGTAACAAGGATGACATTTACTGTGACCTTTTATGTGAAGCTGCTTTGACACAATCTACATTGTATAAGCGCTATACAAATAAAGGTGAATTGAATTGAATTGAATTGAACATAAACAGCTAAACATGAAATAGAAAATTAAAATAAGATATTAAATAACCTTATGGTGTTTTACAATTTCATATATTTATTAAGAAAATATATATAAATTTTTTTTTAAAAGATTAAAAGGCACTGATTTCATGGAATGATCCTTAAGTTCTTGTTTTAATGACCAATAAATGTTCGAATGCCTGCAATTTTACTGAGCTGCATAATGGTATTAGCATTTACACAATACAACTTGCCCTTCTGATCCTGTTATGAGATTCTTTGAGGTGTTGAAACAACTGCATGCCTGCTGGTTGGCTGAGAGTAATCACATTTTCTGAAGCCACCCCGAATTGCATTACATTACAATGCAGCCTTACATTCATGACTCAAAGGGTGTTAGACCATGATGGTAATAGAAACGTATGCAAATTGCACACTTAGTTAATACAGGATGTTGAATCTTATTTACAGCACACATTATCACTCGCTGGCAAGATTCACAACACATCACATTTGTTTGAAGGCACATGTTGTAATATTAGGGTATGACTGACATGGTTTACTAAACCAGAGGTCCAGAGCAACTCAATATGAAAAAACTATATTGATTCTATTTTTGGATATTTGCATATGCATTTAGATTTTATATTATGCAAATAAAAAAAACATTTCTTTATATTTCTTGTTTCTTTTATGATTGCATAAACACAGGGGTTAGTACTGTATATTAAAACCCTTAATCATTGCATTTGCAGTTTAACAATAACAGAAGTCAATCTTTTTCTGATGAACTTCAGTTTAATGTAGGGGTTCTCAACCTTTTACACTTAGGGGCCCACTTCTTTCTCTGACCAACTTTCAAAGGCCCACCAATTTTATTTAAATTTAATTATATATAAATTAAAACTATACAATATAATTGCATAATTTTTAAAGTTAAAGTTTTAATAACTCATCTCTAATAACTAATTTCTAATAACTGATTTCTTTTATCTATGCCATGATGACAGTAAAAAATATTTTATTATATATTTTTCAAGACACTTCTATACAGCTTAAAGTGACATTTAAAGGCTTAACTAGGTTTATTAGGTTAACTAGGCAGGATATGGTAATTAGGCAAGTTATTGTATAACGATGGTTTGTTCTGTAGACTATCGAAAAACAAAATATCTTAAAGGGGCGAATAATTTTGACTTTAAAATGGCTTTTAAAAATTTTTAAACTGCTTTTAATCTTGCCGAAATAAAACAAATAAGACTTTCTCCAGAAGAAAAAAATATTATCAGACATACTGTGAAAATTTCTTTGATCAGTTAAACATAATTTAGGATATATTTCAAAAAGAAAATAAAAATCAAAGGGGTGCTAATAATTCTGACTTAAACTATATATATATATATATATATTTTTTTTTTTTTTTTTTAAATTTATTTATTTAACATACACAGATTCAAAGAGAACCACAGGTCAACAGGGAGACCGCAAATGCCAGCTTCTGCTTTAAACTGGACTGACTTAATATCTACTTTTAAATATCTACTATTCAAAAATATACAAACAAATGTAAAATACAGTAAAACACCCTAAAGCTGTTGATATGCACCAATCTGATGGCGATTGACCCGGATATTATTGGGAGATCGCTGACAGGAACAGTGAACAGATCTGAAGCTCATATGCAAGTTTATTTTTACATTCTATGGCTGAAACACCATTGAGCCTCGCTAGATCCTCCTGTATGAGCGTGCGTTTGTTATAAAACACTCACAGGACATTAATTTGGACAATTATGCAGATAAATTAAATAGTTCACACAGAAATACGCAAAGAGAGACTTTCAACTTCACTTCACGCATAGTTTGTGAATGAACAGACTTATGTGTACTTGTTGCAGAAGCGATCATGAGGCTGTTTTTGCGTAGAGTTTGAAGTAATCAATCAGAAAACAGGAGAAAGTCCATTACTTCAATCATTTTAATATAGCAATTAATGAAATCCAAAAATTATAATATAACATTGAGAGTAAATTTTATTTTCACAGCCCACCTGCAGGATGAACTTAAATAAAATCTTAAATATAAAAATCAGAATTAATAATGAACACTAAAGTAATATGCATTTTTAAAAATATAAACTATTAATAACCTGTCTTCAAACTTTCAAATCATTTAGATCATATATTGGCAGAAAATGACAATATAAATTTAATATAAAATATAATATATCTAAATATGTAAAAACAATAAGTTTTCAGACTGTAAATAAATCAAATGCATTAGTGTTTGGTAGTCGATTCAAATGTTAAACCAAAAATGATGCATACAAAAGACAGAAAACCCCCAAATCATAAACAAAAGCACTATCCTGAAGGCTTCTCTAATAATAAAGCAATAGCCACTCCCACCATGTCGCCCCCATATACCTCCCCCAATGTCGCTCGATCACCCACCCAACCCAACCCCAACGCCCATCTGTCAGTCTGACAACCACAGTGCCACTCCTGCCTCGCCTCGCCCCGCTCACCCCACCCCCAACCTCCAATTAATCCCTGCCACTGAGGGGTCACTGTGAACCACTGGTCACCCAGACGCATTTCGGAAGGGAAACGTTCTCACAGGGCTCTCAAAGACTGCAACAAAAGGCTGTAGTTGCTAACGCTAATCCGCACCACAGAGGAGAGAGAGAGAAAGGAAGAGTAAAGGGATAAGAGATTGCGACAAATGAAAGAAATAGACAGTAGGACTCAAAGAAAGAGAGAGATAACATAGATACTGTTTTGGGTATTGTGATACCAATAAAAGGTTTAGATGGTTATAAATGGAATTATATGGGTCTTTTGGGTCTAATGCAGTATTCTCTAAAATTAATAAAATTAAATAAATAATTTTTTTAAAATTAACTGGTTTTAATGGTTAAAATTGGATGGTTTGTAATGTTTTAATGGTATTCGTAGTGGAATCCATTAGATCGTCTATGATGGTTTCCGTTGTTTTTTCAGCAGGTTTTTTTAAGCCACTATAGTCATTTATAACCAGCTCAATTTGGCCTTTGTTTTAATAATATCTAAGCGAATTTGAATAATTTGTCGATTTAACACGATTAGCATTTCATTAGCCCCAAACGCGGTTTTCTCCTCAGATGAAAAGAATTCAAATTCAATTGAACTCCATCGCATCAAGTGGCTACATGAGAGGCGATGTGTCTCAATCGCTGACCCCTCCCTTGTAGGCGAGCGGCTTTTTATCACCGGCTTCTCTGCGCATGTTTAATCAACCAGCAGGGTTGCCATGGCGACGGTGGTGGAGGTGCAGGCCCTAAGAATGGGCCGGGCCTGTGCGCTCCATGACCCACTTACAGCGCCGTGTGTCAACACATTCAGCGGCAAACAGGCTGAATGGGAGACACATTTACAAGGATTACAGGGGGGGAAAACACAGTCCAGCGCTGAACACAGTAGGAAAAGTGAAAACTACATGACTTCATCCAACCTCGCTGCTAGAAGATTTGCTCGAGCATCTTCACTCAGCTATTTAGACTGAACTGTAAATTGCAATTCAGGAAAATAAAAATATTCTCAAAGTTGGACAATACAAAAACTGTGCAGTCTTTGTTGTTCTTCAAAATTCAGTTTCAGAGTGAAAATTACTTCTACTTCAGTTTTTTTGACTGTAAATCCTTTGTTTGTATGTACTTTTCAAACGCACCAATTGTGGAAAAAATGGCATTCTCGTTAAATATTCCACCAGCTGAAGAACCTGCATGTTCTCAAGCTTGTCTGGCCTGTTTGAAACAATGGGGAGAACAATGGTGCACTCTGTTCACTTTCTATTAAAAGCCATGACTCAGTTTGGAGAACAATTAATGAAACTTCAGTGTCCCTGAGAGGTTTGACCAGAATGTAAGAACAATAGGAGTGTCCATATTCTAGGGACTTACACAAGGTTGTGTATTTAACAAAATAGGAAGGAAATGGGATTGCCAGATTGCTTGCATCTCGCAGAGGTATATAATTCAATTACACTTGTTTTCATTTTACCATCCTAGTCTAAGACAATGTGTTGCTTTTTGGAGAACAAGACACCTACAGTATGTTTACACCACACAATCTTCGAATCAAAGATTTAAATAAATAAAAAAAGAAAGAAAAAACATCTCGAGTTCTTCGCACAACCTTTTAAGTGAATACTAACAGAATATTTTATTAATTGAACGATGAATAAAGAATATTACACTATAAAGAACATTTTTTTGGAATGAAAAGTGAACATTAGTGCCAACAAAGAACTTTTATTTTGAAAACTGATCCAAAAACTCAAACCACTGCTACTAATCCTTATGTAGTGCAACTTGCATTGGGATATTAATAATAAAACAGGAGTTTGTTACATGCTGAGATGCTAAATATAGCACAAAAGGCATAACAACATACAGTGAGGTACAGGTATTCAGGTCGCTCTCAAAATTCAGCAAGAAAATATTAACATGGATTTTTAGAATTGCTCCTTTATGTCAGAACATGCGCATAAAACATGGGCGCTGAATTGGCAGGCAAAACATCCATGAGGTAATGGGCAAATAGTAACTGTCTGCCAAATCATCTGTCATGCCATCACACTCTATCATTTCATGAGATCCTATAAAAGTCTGATTCAGAACGCTCACTTTATGAACATCTCTTATCAGAATCTTATCAGTGGATGATGTTACACAGTCAATAGGGCCTGATAGGAGCCCATCCAACAGACTTTACTCTGTCAACAGCAGTGATGACAGATATTTGCAGGAAAAAGCCATAAATAAAAGATGAGGAGTGGGACGGTATCTGTGTGTGTTAACGGCCTAATGTCCTCTAATCCAATAATCATGAGAGGTAATGAAATGTCCATTCTCCCATGAGGCCGCTTAGTTCTCCACTTTATCTATTGTGCAGCGGCTGGGTCAGCTCACTGGTCAATGCACGTCTGTGAATAAACTACATCTGATTATCGGACTCAAGAAATTTGGTTACTGTATAATTAGTAAGTGTTATGCATTAGGTCACTGAAATTGGGAATGATAACAATGTCTTTTTTTCTTCAAGAGTAAAGCAAGATTCTGGAATCAGCAAAGTCATGGGTTCACTTTCCAAGGGAATTTAGATTTCTAGAAAAAGTCAAAATTTTCCTTAAAAGCAAAATTGCTTTCGATAAAAGACTGCCAAATGGATAAACAATGATCACCTCAAATGTTATTATTTTTATTATTACAATTATTATTTTGTTATTACAAAACATAAAAAGTATAATAGTTTAGTAGTAATACTTTACTAATTTATTTTATTTAATAATATCATTTAATACATTCATTAAATAATATTATTAAATAAAATAAATAAAGTATTACTACTAAAAATAAATTAAGTTAAATAGTTTAATACTTTATTTGATTTAATATTATTTAATGAATGTATTAAATAATATTAATAAATAAAATAAACTAATAAAGAATAATAGTTATTTAATAATATTATTTAATACATTTATAAAATAAATGTATTTATTATTATTATTATTATTATAATTTATAGAAAGAACACTTTTGAATTTAATAACCAAAATAAACGATATTCATGAGCACTCAAAGTTATTGTGAAGTCTCAGATTCCAAAATATCTATTTGTAATTCTTACCTAAATCAAAATATAAAATAAAAACAATTAAAAAAGCACAACAAAAACATGCTAAATTAAATGTATACAAGATCATTGTCAAAAAAAAAATCATCCATATGTATTTGTTATATAGAAAACACCAAAAAGCAATATAATAGGTATACAGTTTTATCAAGAAGTGCATCAGGTGCACTTTAGGGAACATTTAAATGCAAAACAGCTTAAAAATATAGAACAAAATTGCTATGTGTCGATATGCATTTGTGATTCTCAGACTGAATGAATAAATCCCACCAATCATGTCATCCATTGCTTCAAGAAATCAAATAAACATAAAAAAAGGATGATAAAACAGCAACCCCCCCAGCAGGTTGAGCATAAACCAGTGATCCTCTCATACATTTCATGTGCTAAATATCACACAAACCCACTGACAGTCTAAGCACAGCAGACCTGACATGGCTGCTATCATCACACTGCTTCAGAAGGGAGGAGGAGGAGGAGGAGGAGGAGGGAAAAAAAAAATCACTGAAATATAGAGAGTCGTCATAGATGGAGCGAAAGGAGGATGAAAGAGTTCCGAAGGCTGATATTTCGATTATTCCTTTAATTCAAGCTACACAGTCAAATGCAAATATTTTCTATATACACCACAAAAGAAAGGAAAATATATACAATGATTGAGAATCATCAGCCCCTGCAAATGGTGGTGTTATAAATGGCTTTTGTGTCAAAGCAAACAAAAACCAGGAAAATAGAGTTGGGCGAACAATGGACGCATATTTAAATGCCCAATGCATGCAAAAGACGGATCTCCTATCTAGCTCAGACAGACTGACAGAAATGCGTGGCAAACAAAGACAGACCCATCAGATTGTTCACACACACACACACACACACACACGCTCATGCAGGATCCATCCCCTGCACACACCCCTCTTCAAAATCATTGTGCGATCTAAAATCCATCAGTTTTTTATTGTTTGTTTGTGGGTTTTTTTTGTGGCATCACATTTGCTCATCTGCTATTTTCGACTACCAGAGAGATAAAAAATTTGGCAGTGCATCCCTGGATTTACACTAAATTGTACAAAAATAGGGGGAAAAATAATCCAGCATTCCAACCCATATTCAGGTTCTTTTCCTAACCTCGTTTTATAATCCACAAGATCAGACGCAATGAAAAGCAGCGAGGGATTAAGCACAAAGGTAAACAACACGGAAAGATGGATGGGAGGAAACAATGAAGGATGAAAGAAAAAATGATTTCTTTACCCTTCTGGGTCTGTCCCTCGTCCATGTCCTCCTCCATGTTGCCTTGTCCTGTGATTTCGGGGGTCTCGACGGCGGTGACCAGTGTTGCGCCTGTGGGTTTAAAGTCCGCTCCTTGAACGCCTTTCTCTTGCCTGCTTTCCACAATAGAAGCTGAGGCTGGTCTCTCTCCCTTTCTCTCTCGCTCTCTCTTTCTCTCACTCCCTCCTCCCTCTCTCGCTCCTGCTACTACCCTGTTCCTCACAGAGAAGAGCTGCTGTCAACACACATTTTTTTCAGTTCACTTGCCTTGTGTGAGGAGGTTCAGTGTGGCATCTCAGTGCAGGCTTGTGCAAACCATTGAGTGTTAAGACATTTACAGATATTGTGTTTATAGAATGTAACCAAGCTCAAATGTGGGATGCAAAAAAAACAAAACAACAACCACCCAAAACATGGGTCGGCACACTGGGTGGAAAGAAAGAGGTGGGTTTTTGGGGGAGTCGAGCAGAAATATGGTATAAGCCTCCACTTTACACCCCTGCTCTGAAAGAATGGGGAAGGCTGGTTGCATCTCTGCTGCATTAAGGTTGCGATGAAAACAAGAGATATTCGATTATTCTGATTATTACAGTGTGTGTATGTTGTAAATCTGAGGAGGTGGAATGTAATGATGGCATCTAGAGTGGGTTTTTTCAGCTTGACTGCTTCAGTGCGCAACATGGATGAAATATAAATGCATGTGATGAATATAACATCATATGGTGGGTTCACGTGATTCTGTGTGTGTGTGTGTGTGTGATGAAACATATTCACTGTGTCATTCCAGGGAGTGACAACAACATAAAAGGCATACAAAGGAGTCATTTTTGTAGTCAAGCTTTGCTCTCTTAATCAGACACACGTTATTTGTTAAAACCTGCAATTTAGTATAGAAGTGCCATTCAAGCTTTCAAATCTTAATGACTATTGTGATCAGTTTTGGTAAATTAACAGACAAATAAAACTATTGGTTCTGTGAGAAGTTATCATTATTAGCTGTTATTTTATAATAGCTTTTACCAAATTTTGTGGAAGAATTCCCCCCAGTTTCAGCAGCATCCGCATCATTAATTGTACAGACACTATAATTGTAAAATTTTAAAATAATTATATTTTGATTGCTCCTTGGTAGATTGTATGATATAACCCATGATATAAGCAGAAATCCATATTCACTTCAGAATACACAATTCGTGATATACCAAGTATGCAACCAGGAATGTATGGAATAATTAACGATCCGTAATCTAAGACTGCCAATTAGTCTATAATGAAAGAAGTTCTTCATTCATGTATTTTTCTTAAGACTTGGTCCCTTATTTATCAGGGGTCGCCAGAGCAGATTGAACCGCCAACTATTCCAGCACATGTTTTATGCAGCGGACGCTCTTCCATCCACAACCCAGTACTGGGAAACACCCATACACTCTAGCATTCACACACACTCATACACTACGGCCAGTTTAGTTAATCCAATTCACCTATACCACATGTCTTTGGACTATGGGGGAAACCAGAGCACCTGGAGAAAACCCACACGAACAAGGGGCGAACATGCACACACTATAGACATGCCAACTGGCCCAGCTGGGACTTGAACCAGCGACCTTCTTGCTGTGAGGCAACAGTGCTAATCACTGAGCCACTGTGCAAGCCAAAAGATCTTGTCAACTCAAAATTTTCTTTGAATAGTTTTTTCATTCATTCATTCATTCATTCTCTTTTCAGCTTAGTACCTTTATTATTTTGGGGTCGCCACAGTGGAATGAACCACCAAATTATCCAGCATATGTTTTACTGTACGCAATAACACAGGGAGAACATGCAAACTCCACACAGAAATGCCAACTGACCCAGCCGGGGCTTGAACCAGCAACCTTTTTGCTGTGAAGCGATTGTGCTACCAACTGCGCCACCGTGACACCCTTGATTAGTTTTTTATGCTAAAATGTGCTAAATTACAATAAGTTTATAAACTAAATGCAAGTAACACTGATATTCAATATGTAATTGATCATTTGTGAATTGTTAATCTTTAGAAAACGTAAACATTTTTTTAAACCATTGCAGCAATGCCAGGTAAAGACAGTTATTCTGTAAGAAATACATTTATTTCTGTTACTTTAAGAATTAAAAAGCATATTTGTCAATCACGTGTACAATGTTAGTCAAAGGAAAAAACATGGAACAGGAGTGACAAATGCAAAAGCTATTTTATTTTTAAAGAAGCTGCTGAATCAGTGCACGAAGAAAACAGAAAATTAAGTCTCAAACCAATCTGCAATCCAAACCAATCTTAAAATATGACAGAGACTGGATTAACGGGATATTTTTCCCAAAAATCTAAATTTCCTAATCATCTACTCACACTCAAGTGGTTCTAAACTTTTGATTTATAGTTCTATATATCATAGTTATTTCTTCTGTTGAACACAAAAACATAAAGGATATTGGGAGAAGTCAGCCATTGACATCCATAGAAGGAAAAAAAATACTATGGAAGTTGATGGTTATTTTTTCCACATTATAAATTTTTTTTGATCAATTAGTTATGACAGTATATGTTTTTAGTTCAATGTAACTTATTAAACTAAGTTAATCATGTTCTAACTTAATCTTATAAGTTATGCAAGCTGTTTTAAGTCAGTTTAACATAATATAAGTTCAATGGACTCAAAGTTATTTTGATTCAGCTTAAAAATTAAGGCAACCAGGACTTTTTTTTTTTACAGTGCAGCATTCCTTTTTGTTCAAAAGAGGAAAGTAGCTAAAAAATGGAATAAGTGTAGCAATACTAATAATAACACTAACACTGAATTTTTATTTTTGGGTGAACTATATCTTTAAGATTTCAGCCAGAGAAGCACTTGTGTTTTCTTGTGAGACATTATAATGGTTTGTCACATACAGTACTAGTGCTGCCAAAATAACACCGGCAATGCTTACATTGTAAGACAACCAAGTCAGTGATGGATTTATGCTTAGCCTGTGCATAGACAGATATATATCAGCCAGTAAACCACTCAGCACAGAGGCTCTGTTACTAAAATACATTTACAAATAAACTTCACACACATGCCAAATGTTCAGTTTTGAATATATGCTAGTTACTGTGGATAGATTCACAAAGCAGCCAGAAGCTGTGTTCCCATGTTTAGAAGATCAAATTAAAACTGCAGTTATACTTTAGAACAAAAAAATAAAATCAATAAACAATAAAAATAAAATCATACCCAGATTTTGGAGACAGTCCATAATCGAAGGTTATAATAGAACACCTTTTGAATTAAAAGTGACACAGCTATTGGATGAAACTTGACAATTTTTAACAATCCATAATCACTCTCAAGCAGCTTCTGTAAAGATTTAATAGTATGATTAAAGACTGATTTGCCAAAGCATGATTAGACACTAGGAAAAAATCTAACTGTATTGACAACTGTGACTGTATTGCTACCTGTTTTAGCTGAAATATGACAATACACAATACACTGGCTTCCTTTTGAAGCAAAGTTTGTGTTTCTTCCCTGGGTGAAGTCAGAGACTAGTTAAAACTTGTCACTTACATAGTTTTGAATGGGGAAAAAAATGTAACGGTCTAGTGTAGGAAGCCCTGCCGCCTTCCAGTGAAGGAGCCAATAATCGATTGCTATGGACTGACCATTCTCCAGAGAAGAGGGAGTCCAGACTTGTGTGGTTTTTATGGCAGTTTTTGTCATTTAAAAAAATTAATAAAGAAACACTCCACTTTAAAAAAAAAAGACCTCCTACAGTTAATATTAAGCCCCCTAGAGTTAACTGTGTGTTGATCATTTTAAAGCTTAACTTTGCTGTTGTTATATTGTGTACTAAGGCTACATCCAAAATCGCATACTTCCATGCAATATAGTACCTTAACAGTATGTGAGCAGAGTAGTCTGAATTAATAGTGTTCGAAAAACAATATGTCAAAAGTACCTAGATGACCTACTACTTTTGGCGAGATTCTGGAGTGTGCATCCAATGTATGCTATGCTATCCCGTGATGCCATGCAAGAGAATTCATGAATGGGAGTGAAGCAACGCAACTGACGCAGATCACATGATAATGACAAATGGTGGATGTAGTTTGTCTGAATTCTATTCATACATAGGAATTATACTCTCATTCTGGCCTAATAATCAAGGAACGTTCCTGGCGTACCATGGCTGCAGCAGGTGCAATGATATTATGCAGCGTGACTGGCACACGCCCCAGTTGTAAGCCGGTTGTCCACTATTGGACGTTACCTGTAGCTATTTTCAGGTTCTGCATAATATTATTGTGCCTGCTACAGACATTCTAAGTTGGGCAAACAATTTTGGAGAAATTAATGTTTCTCCATTCACTTGCATGCCTGAAAAGCATTTCAAAGGTGATCCACGAGTTGCCTTAAAGGAACTTTGATCAAATGGATGTGATTATGACAGATTATTTCACATCCCTGCTTGGGAAACTGAACTCTAGCCATCCAACTGTGCCGAATCCACAGGTGCCACTGAAACTGTGAGCTTATATCTGGGTCTGACTAACATGACTCCAGTGATCAAGCCAGGAGTGTTGGCTGGCCTGCAAGCCATTAGACTGAAGCTTCATGCCAAAGTGGACATCTAAATTGACTAAAATGAGCAAACACATCCTTGGTGAATGAGAGCTCAAGATAAAGTAACAATAGGGAAACAGAAATTTAATGAAGCGAGACAGACTATAAAAACTTGTATAAGTTGATGAACACATTAAATGTAGTTCCTCTGATAGAAAGCAACACAAGGTTGCTAAAACTGAAGACCCCTTTTCTGTAGCTTTTTCCCGGAGTGAAGCGAAGGTTATAGGTTTAGGGGTTGCCACAAGTTATTACCTATTTTATGGAATACTATCATAAGTACATAGGTAATGTTGTGACTTCATTGACTCTAAATTGTTCCTCTATGAGTGCATATACTGTATATAGTAAATATAAGGACATGAAAGATGACACTGAGGTTTTTGTTTCAGATTCACTGCTTCAGTGCACGAGATGGATGAAATATAGATGCATATGATGAATGTAACACCATATATTGGGTTCAAGTGATACTTTATGTATGTGTGTGTGTGTGTGGTAAAAAATTCACAGTGTCAATTCAGGGTGTGCAAAAACATAAGGCATAAAAAGGCAGTCATTTTTGTTAGAAGTTAATCAGGCACATTTTTGTTAGAACCTGCAATTCAGTATAAAAGTGCCATTCAAACTTCTAAATCATAATGATTATTTTCCTTTTTTGCATACAGGCCTTCTGAAATTAAAATACTTACCTATTGAATTATGAACAGTTGTATTATTGTTATTATTTAATTTTAGAAATATTATGGATTCATTAATCGGTATAAAAGCATCAAATTATGTCAATAATGGGAGATCTTGTTTGTCAGCTTAACATTGGTTTGTTACAATGCGAAAAAGTGTGTATGACTAAAATGGGTGTTTAATTAACGTGTGATTTATTAAATCACTGGTAAATGCATTTTACTACAGCAATGCCAGGCAAACATTTTGAAAATTACCTTTAACCTAGACTAACTGTCTGTTCCAATGATTTCCAATGGTTTCTCAATCTTCTCACAAATGTACAATGGTTAATACTGGGAAAAACTGCAGACATTTTGAAAAATACATCACCTAGCTAAAATGCTGATTTACTTTCTACAGACAGTGTTAAGTTCTAAAATGATTGTGAAAGCTGACCTGCTTTTTTATTTAGAATCCAAGCATAGCATTAATATGTCATTAAGGCACAGTTGCTCCTGAAAGTGTCTTAGGGGCCGCTTCCATGGAACACATTCAGTTTTAACAACCCCTAACTCTACCCCTCAAATAAATGTGCTCTGACAATAACAATTTGCCTTGTGTGTTGATACTGCAGGCCCATGTTTAACATTCCTGCCCTGAGTACTCATATATATAGGGTTCTATTTCAGGAACAGCATCCCTGCACAGGCACAACACACCAAATGCAGGATTACAATTGACATCAATTATAATAAGATTCAATGTGTTGTGTTCTATTATCACAGACATTGTTTCTCAAGAGTTTCTCACATACACTTTCTTATTTTGACTCATCTGTTTGATGCTTGACTCTAAAGCAAGTGTGGACCATATAAGACGGGCATCCAAAATTTGTACAAGATTGGGAAAGCCTGGTTTACGTGTATGTCAATGGTCCATAACTGCCCCAACTTGGTAGTAAAATTAAATAAAAGTAATAAATAAATAACTAAGTCTGAGTCAATGGATCAAACATATAAATAAATTACAGCTCATTTTTAGTAGTCCTTTTAAGTATATTTCAAGAGTTCACTATTGCTTGATACTAATTGTAGGTTTGGCATGCTGTCCCGGGAGAGAACCCTAAACTCGCAGATACTTGAGCCCAAGGCGCTCGCCTGGTCAAATAGCATAAAAGGGGGTCTGAGATCAGGTCTTGAGAGCTCTCCCTGGTAAAGGAGGAATGGGAGTCTTCAAAAATGAAGATAATGGAAGTAAGACAAAATGGCTTAGATTCATCTGACTGGTTTAACAATGATTGTTGATGCGGGACCAGCCGCGATCAATCATATGATCTTCTTGAACTTCAAAACTTCACTTAATGTGTCATTAATAAAGAATGCTGGGTTGTTTCAGATAAAATTTTAACAGACACCCCATTTTTAATATCTATAAAATTATCGTCATGATCATGTTTTTATTATTTATACTTTAAATACTAATTAATGGGGTTATTTTGATTTTATTTATTTATTAATTTTATTTTATTTGGGGGGTTGGGGCAAAGGTATTCATATTGCATATTTCAGACATATTCTCTTAAAAACCTATGGACAAATTAAGTGAAAAAATAATTCAAAATGTTCCTATTTTAACAAGTCTTGAAAGTCAAAAGTCAGTTGAAAAATGGATAATCTAATATGTAAATCAAAGAATACATTTTCTTTCCAGAGGAATCTGTTTCCTGTGTGTGCGCACTGGTTTTGGTGGTTTACAAGAACATAAATATGTATAATGAATGGGTCGTAATTCAAAATGCTTAGAAATCACCCTTAAAGGTCTTCTGAAATTCTAAATTTGCCACCGGTTTCCATGGTTGGGATTTAGGATAAGGGTGGTGTAGGGCCATATATATAGAGCAGTTTTACTGTATAAAATACAGTAAGCCTATAGAAAGTCCTCATAAACCTTATAATACCAACGAGTGTACGTAAGTGTGTGTATTTTTAGTATTGTTATTTGAAATTCTTATCAGACACGTATAAAAAAAGAGAAACATTAATATTTAACTCAATATTCATATATCTAAAGGTCTTCATACAAATGTTTATATTCAATTACATTTTTTCAGGCATTTACTGAAGGAAAATAATTTCCAATGTGATTGCCACATGTCATGGAGTCTGTGCAAAAACAAACAGCCACACCCTGATCCCTCATGATGATGATGCTTTTCTGGGAAGGTGGTGGGAGAGAGAATGAGAGAGAGAAAAAGAGAGAGAGAAAGAGAGAGACAGACCACTGCCAAGTGTGAGTATGTGTGTGTTCATATGTTCATATGTGTTAATGTGTGATGCATAGGCAATGAGCTTGGGTTTTTGGAGGGGAAATCCAAAGTTAATGAGCGATACTTTAACACCCAATCCCCCTTCTGGCTAATCATGTTCCTGTCTGGATTAAATGCATGAATCCAAACAGCCCTCCAATACATGCATCCTCCCTGTTTTTGCGCTGCAGGCCCAGATGAAAAAACACACAACAGATGGCATAGCGGCCTCTACAAGGGCATCTAGCCGTCTACATGCAGTTAGTTGGCACTGGAAAGCATTGCACAAAATGTGTTTCGGTGCATTGTGAATCTGAGGCGCTGCCATCTCCTGCTCGATTGTAGCTCCGGCTGACTTGTTGCCATGGAAACTCGCTTTAGATGTTGCCCGTCGAGGCGGCAGCGCAAGCACACATACATGTACTGTATGCACAGAGCACACAATGAGCAGAGAGCAGCGAACGCCATGTTTTATATGCAAGTTCAGGCAAAATCAGCCTCCACAGGGATATAGTGTGCTTCACAGCAGGGTCTTGTATCACTCTAAAGGAGTTTGATGTATGATAACGCCAAAATTACTCTACATTACAGCCAAATGTGAGAGAAAACATCTGTGGTATACAATGCATAACTGTGCATAACAATGTCAAATTTCTAGCTGTAAATATAACAGATTTTTTTATATTAAATATAGTTGAACTGCACATTTCTGGTTTACTTCAACACATCCATCACTACACAACAAATAAAAATGGAGTAGTTTCAAGAGAATATCAGAGTGGTTGAAAGACATCTAATTCTATAATCTATTAAATCTATAAATAATTCAAGTCAGGATACTGTATACACACAGATAGTTGAAGGCAAACTTATTTTTTTTATTGTTTTATTCAGCTTTTGTTAAGCCTTTAAATCACACTTTAAGCTAGTATCTTGCAAAATAACTAGTAAAATAAAGTGTAAAAAATGCTGGGTTCCATACAATCAATTTGTTTTGGAACAACATGAAGGAATTAAGTTAACTTAATTGTTTTATGTTCAATCTACTTAAATTCTTAAAAACTAATGAGTGGGTGCCCTCCATAAACTCAAGAATTATGTTGTTTCAGCTCATTTTAAATAAGTAGTTTGAACAAACAGGAATGTCATTTTTGAGTGTATTATGTGCTGACATCATGGCAAAGAAAAAAAAACTTTTTCGAAATTAGTTATTAAATATTTGAAAAATAATTAATATTTTTCTTAAGGGCTGATAATTGTGCCTTCAACTGGATACTGTACACTCACTGATCACTTTATTAGGTACACCTGTCCAACTGCTCATTAACGCAAATTTCTAATCAGCCAATCACATGGCAGCAACTCAATGCAATTAGGCATGTAGACATGGTCAAGACAATCTGCTGCAGTCCAATCTGAGCATCAGAAAGGGGAAGAAAGGTGATTTAAGTGACTTTGAAAGTGGCATGGTCATTGGTGCCAGACAGGCTGGTCTGAGTATTTCAGAAACTGCTGATCTACAGGGATTTTCACGCACAACCATCTCTAGGGTTTGGTGAAAATTATCAGAAAATGAGAAAATATCCAGTGAGCGGCAGTTCTGTGGGCGCAAATGCCTTGTTGATGTCAGAGGTCAGAGGAGAATGGCCAGACTGGTTCCAGCTGATAGAAAAGCAACAGTCCCTCAAATAACCCCTCGTTACAATTGAAGTCTGCAGAAGAGCATCTCTGAACACACATGTCCAACCTTGAGGCAGATGAGCTACAGCAGCAGAAGACCACACTGAGTGCCACTCCTGTCAGCTAAGAACAGGAAACTGGGGCTACAATTCTGTGTCAACGCCACAGAGTATTGTTGCTGACCATGTCCATCCCATGACCACATCTTCTGATGGCTACTTCCACCAAGGTAACACCCCATGTCATAAAGCACAAATCATCTCAGACTGGTTTCTTGAACATGACATGAGTTCACTGTTCTCAAATGGCCTCCACAGTCACCAGAACTCAATCCAAAAGAGCACCTTTAGGATGTGTTGGAACGGGAGATTCGCATCATGATGCTAACATGTCAATTTGGACCAAAATTGCTGAAAAATATTGTAAGTGCCTTGTTGAATCTATGCCACAAAGGATTAAGGCAGTTCTGAAGACAAAAAGGGGTCCAACCTGGTACTAGTAAGGTGTACCCAATAAAATGAGTGTAAATTTATATATTTATTTATATACGACAAGTGTGTTTTATTTCTGCATGAATTCCACTTTTAAACATAATTGTTTTAAGAATAAGTTCAATTAATGGACTCAAATGGGTTCAAAAAAGCATATGATCAATTAACCACCTTGGAGGTCTGTCTTTAAAATGAAACAAATTTCTCAATGGAGAAAATGAATGAAGTTTTTCTTCTGGAACCTGACTGCAGCGCTCTATTTACCATCACTTTGTTACAAACCAGTAGGACCTCATTTATTCTGAGGTACACAAAGTAATATATTTTCCAGATATCTTTTGTGTTTCACATAAAAAAGGAAGCCATGCAGGTTTGAGGTGAATTATTCCTTTAAGACTTCCCCGAAAAATAAATGACACTTTGGATTAATGCAGTTTCCTACTTTCATTTCCTTTTATTACTAACCATAAAAAAAATGTCAAATCAGTGACAGGTAACATCAATTTTAATAACATCTCGATTGATTAGATGACTGCATTGAGGGTCATACCATTCACACCTCATGGCATTTTGTTCCACACAAAGCCTATTATTTGGTTTTGCAAATGTCCAATTCAGTCAAAAAAAAAAAAAAAAAAAAAAAAAACATGTAATAGGGAGGAGGGAGAGAAAAAAAGAGGGACCGTGAGACAGAGATGAGGTGGTCTAAAAAAAGTTATTTTCTGGGCACGGTCATGAAAAGCAGTATGCTTGCTTTAGATATCCATGGCAACCTTATGCTATGAATTGAGTCTGAAAGATGCATGGAAACAACAGCTACGCTCTTTATGCCTGACAGTGGCAGCGACTGTGTGAGAGTGAATGAGACTGTGTGACACTATGTGCTTGTCTGTGTACTAGAGAAAACTGAGTAAAAGAGGCAGAGGGGGTAAACAGGGATTTGGGCAGCTTGCCGAAAACCTGCCCGTCTCACAGTGAGTTCGCTAAATGAATGTCTAATTTGCAGCAGGCCTTGGGAAGAACGGTAAAGAGAAACATGCTGCGCCTTTCAAAGAAAACACAGCCATCTCAATGCAGAGAGATACTACAGATTCAACAACAGCTGCTGGGGTTAACCCATAAATGCTGAATTTATGCTTGGAGAAGTTTTTATTGCTTTTCCAAAGAGACAATCAAACATCATGCTTGTTTAATTGCTATTTTATGATGCCAGCTCCAGTTTAGTACAAAAAGATGGCATTCAAAAACAATGTGATTTATGTTACATTAAGCATAAAAGGTATCTGGATAGATATGAAAAGATATATATATATATATATATATATATATATATATATATATATATATATATATATATAGACTTTCAGTCTACACTGAGTTTTGTTTTAATCATAGGAAAGTGGCTTTTAAAGATATTACCCAATGTGTTGACTCTGGAAAAAGTGGTATTCAAAAAAAAAAGATGTATTTTCATTCATTCATTCATTTTCCTTTAGCTTAGTCGCTATTTCAGAGGTCGCCACAGCGGAACGAACCACCAACTATTCCAGCTTATGTGGTACACAGCCGTAACCCAGTATTGGGAACCCATACACACTCATTCACACACACTAGTCATACACTACGGACAATTTAGTTTGGTCAATTCACCTACAGCACATGTCTGTGGACTGTGGGGAAAACGGAGCACCAAGAGGAAACCCACGTGAACACGGGGAGAACATGCAAACTCCAATGTTTTTTCATAAACATGAAAACAATTATGAAGTCTGATTAGTCGCATGATTTATACTGTACCACAATATATCACTGTTTATAATAGTTTGCGCTTTCTATATCCTTTGGATTTGTTGCTTATAATAAATGTTACTTTATACAATCCTCATATTAGATTCTAGCAAAGATGACCAGCAATTGCTGTCTTGAGGAAAATATGTCAGTCATTTTGTTTGCAGTTATCCAACAAATAATAAAGTATTAATAATACAGTTATTATTAATAATACAATCATTGTGGATGTGCATAAACCTTAATTGGTGAGGTATTTTGTTTAAAAAATGATCATGGGAAAAGCAGAGCTTGATAACTGTACTATGTGTGGTCTTTCAGCGTCATCTCAGAGTTTTGCATACATTTTATAAAATGGATAGCTCTAGTCCTTGATTCTGATAGGCTAACCCTAACGCCTTTTAGCTGTTATAAATTCACTACAAAACACAGAATCTCAGGGCTTTTTAGTTTATAACACAAATAAGCATGACAGATTGTAGTGGTTTCTGACAGTGCAGTGTGAATGAGAAACTTCTTTCATGGACATCAGATTCAAGGATTTTTTAAAGCACCATTAATTTTACATCAAGCACCTTTGTAATTCATACCCCAGCTTATCTAGCTCCATTAAAATCCTTATTGTTCTTAATTCACTTACACTTAATATTTACGATAAAATGTAAGAGTAATTTTAAAAAAGTTAGAGCATTTTAAAAAGCCTTGTTCAAAAAAACTTTAATACAATTGTGCATAATTTAATTTAATTTGTGCATAAACTTTAATAAAAAATGTGCATAATTTGTAAGTGTTATTTTTATAGATTTTTTTATTTAAGAATTTGTCATTTTTTCATTCTGTATCTGACAATAGAGTACAATTGTTGTAAATAAATATGTTGTAATGTACAATATGTTGTAAATAAAACCATAAACAAAATTTAATTCAAGCACTTTCAAGGACCTGTGTTTGTTTTTAAGTACTTTCCAGGCCTTTAATCCATATGTCTGAAATTCAACTACTTTTATGTACTTTCAAGAAGCGTGGAAACCCTGCTGAAAACTTCAATGAGAGCTTTTTATGAATGTTTTTTCATTCAACATTCAAAGTCTTATAATATGTAGAAACAGACAATGACATCAAACAACTCTAAACCATGACACTGTGTCCTAACCACATGAATTATGACTCTGTAACGTGATAAAAGCTATCTTTTGCATGTTAAAAGGAGTTTTGTATCCTAACCATCCACAGCTGTGACATGCACAATTACTATTTTAGAAATACTTCTTATTTCTGTGAAGTTGCAACAGAAAAGCATAAACAAGGACAATGATCCCCTCAAGTACAGATTATGTGCTTTATTCAGTGTTAAATGTTATCAATGTGAGTTTGAACACCATTTTACGTGACATTTATTACCATACTACTGAAAGCAGAAGCAGATAGTTCACCTCAGATCTTGAAAATAAAATAACTAGCTAACAGTGTGTAATTGAAAGTCAGAACTGTGACTCAGTGCAAACCAGTAGCCTATGTACTTTGAATAATGTTAAAGATGTTGAATGTATTAATTAGATTATAACCCTTACCATTTCGTTGGGAGTGCAGTGGCTGGTATTTAAATGAGTGGTATTTAAATGTTTCTGTCATGTCACGTCCGTTTGGGGCAGACAGCCAAATTGCTTGTCGCTGGAATCTTACCTTATTGTGTGTAGTTAGAACACGGTGTGAGATTGGCAGAGCTAAAGGGATAATGAATTGGCAGTGATTTTACAAGATATGAGAAAAATAATCAACTGTTATTTATCATTGATATAGAGTGGACACAGGGTAGGATTAAATAAGCATTTGTATGAGTTAACACTAGTTTTGTATTGACTTGTATTATTTGCTTTGCCTAATAATTGTATTTAATTATTTAATTTGACAAATTTAAAATGACAAATTTACATGTTAAAAGTAATGTTTGACGTCTAAGTCTAATCACTGGTTGAGCAATTCCTTTAAAAAATACTGAATAATGGTTCTTCTGAAAATATAAAACATTTTGAATAATAATAATGAGAAAATTATGAGAGAAAGTAATAGATACTAACTAATTTGTTAATTCAAACTCAACAACAAACCTTTAGAACCATATAAATAAATATGGGATTATTTTTTACATAGATATTTTATGACATCAAAAAAGGCAGCCCACTGACATGTATGCTTGTTAAACTAGATATTTTATTGCGGTAATCAACCTTATCCTCAAAACTCAAGGGCCTTATTCTGAAATGTGCTTTGAAGACATTTGTTGGATATCTACCTCAAACAGTCTCACAATTTGCATCCAATATCTGCAATGCATCGCTTCTGATTCCAGACGCCACTGAACCTACACATACAGTAAAAACAAGCATTCCTTAAATACAATAGAGTTAGACATTGATAATGCTATACAGATGTGACTAGTGTCTGATTGAGTAAAAGACTTAATAATACAGTCTGACATATTGCCTCGTATAGCTTGTAGGATAACTACAGTGGTTGCTTCTTTAAAGGACAGCATAATTTTAAGCTAGTGGCAATATATTAGCAGCACATTTTTATTCAGTACTGCTTGTGACTCGACACAAAACAAAACACAAAAGCAACGTGGTTTCTTCAAATAGACTATTTAGACTGTTGGCTTACATATCTCATCCTCTTGTTGGGAAGGCAGGCACTTAACAAGCCGCTTGACTGGTGTTCATCTGTAGGTTTGGCTCATGCTGGTGGGCTAACAATCTGACAGCCTGTTCTCCAAGAGTGGGCTTAACATTAAAGCGTTCTATGAAGAAGCAGAGGAAAAAATACTCAATGCACTTTTTACTGAAAATGGCATGAACTCTACAATAATGCATACCTTACTTAAGACCATTTCATCGCGGGAATAAATTTATAAATAAAAAGTAAATGTGGCTTTCCAGTTCTGATTTTCTCCCTTTTATTTCTTAAAATATTATATTATACGATTATTATTTTTTCAGAAATGCAACTACATATAATTCTGACTTACAAGACAAAAGCAGACTTCAGAACAATTGTTTTTGCTTTAATTCTGAATTTCCATATATAATTTCTGTGTTTCCATTACTGTTTACTATTAGAATTGCAATTCTTCTAAAATGAGAATTCAGAATTTTTTTATTCTGAACTTTATATTTATATATCTCAATTCTGAGTGCATATTTTTTGCAATTCTGACTTTTTTTTCTTAGAATTGGAGCTGTTTGTTGTAATAGTGAGTTTATATGCTGTCTTTCAATTCCAACTTGTCATATGTTATCTAAGAATTTTGGACTTACTTTTCCCACATTGGGGCATCACGGTGGCGCAGTCGCCTCACAGCAAGAAGGTCGCTGGTTCTAGCCCCAGCTGGGGTCAGTTGGCGTTTCTGTGTGGAGTTTGCATGTTCTCCCCATGTTGGCATGGGTTTCCTCTGGGTGCTCCGGTTTCCCCCACAGTCCAAAAACATGATATAGGTGAATTGAATAAGCTAAATTGGCTGTAGTGTATGTGAGTGTGTGCAAGAGTGTGTGGGTGTTTCCCAGTAATGGGTTGTGGCTGGAAGGGCATCCGCGACATAAAACATGCTGGATAAGTTGGCAGTTCATTCCACTGTGGCAACCCCCGTTTATTAAAGGGACTAAGTCGAAAAGAAAATGAATGAATTTTCCCACATTTTGAGTTCATAATTTTGTAGTTCTGACTTTTTTTCTCAAAATTCTTTTTATCCCAAGTTTATAGACTGCATTGCAATTTATTTTTCTTGCAATTCTGAATTTATAGTTTGCAATTTTGACAAATTAACAATTATTTCTCACAATTTAGAGTTTATATAAGTCCTAAAATGACCTAAAATGTTCATTTTTCGCCAATTATAAATTTCATTCATTCATTCATTCATTCATTCGTTTTCCTTCGGCTTCGTCCCTTTATTCATCAGGGGTCGCCACAGCAGAATAAACTGCCAACTTATCCAGCCCATGTTTTACACAACAGATGCCCATCCAGCTGCAACCCAGTACCTCATACACACTCATTCACACACATACACTACGGCCAATGTAGTTTATCCAATTTACCTATATTGCATGTCTTTGGACTGTGAGGAACACTGGAGCACCCAGAGGAAACCCTCACCAACACGGGGAGAACATACAAACTCCCCACAGAAATGCCAACTGACAGTCGTCGCCAATGGCGTAGTAGTTAGTGCATTGACACATGGCACTTCGGTGTTCACAGCGACCTGAATTTGATTCCCGCCTCAAGGTCCTTTGCTGATCCTTCCCCTCTCTCTGCTCCCCACGCTTTCCTGTCTATACTCTATACAGTCTTATCAATTAAAGGTGACAACCCAGAAAGAATTATAAAACAAAAGAAAAAAAAAATGCCAACTGACCCAGCTGGGACACAAACCAGCAACCTTCTTGCAGTGAGGCGACAGTGCTAACCACTGAGTCACCGTATCGCCCCAATTATAAATTTATATATTGCAATTCTGCAAATGTATTTTGAAATTCTGAGTATGTATCCTGCAATTCTCACTTATTTCCCTCAAAATAAAAAAAAAAATCAATATAAACTCTAGATTCAACATTAATTTATTCTCATAGATCTGCTTCTTTTTTTAAATTCTGATTTCTATCATTTGTTATTAGTCTGTCTAGCAGCACTGAAATATAAACTCTGAGATATAAAAATCACACAAGTGAGAAAAAAGCCAGAAATGAACTTTTATACATCCTTAGACAAAACACACACACACACACAACTTAAGTCAAACAGCAAAAATTCAGTGTGGTACTCACTTGGGTCTAGGACTCTTTCCTCTTTTCTTTGTTCTAAATGCCTGTGTATGATGGCGAGGACCTTGCGCTGGTTGGTGATGATGTTTGGTTCAGCTTTAACCTCAGTGAGACTCAGGTTGCTCTTTATGGACACTGAGGCTGTGGCTCGGGCCACCATAGGCAACTGGTCTTGATAAGGTTTATCTGTGAAGCCTTGCTCCACCCTCTGGATGGCCTGGATACTACAGGAAGACAAATGAAGACAAGGTGTGAAATTAACTGAAGCATATGTGTGACTCATTATGAAAAACATGGCTGCAAGCCAGTTTGCAAATTTATATTATACACTTAAAGCATGTAGGCATTGCAGGGGACGATGTTGAGGTTGTTTTCAACTTACAAAAATGAAATAAACTAACTTATAAATACGGTTAATGATTTGTATTGCTCAAAATAGTTTTAAAAATCAACTACTTGCTTTCAGTCAAAAACTGAATTTTTTGCAAGTTTTGATTATATATTTTGGTTATATATATAATTTACATACCTCTGTTTGGCAAAGAATAGTGCAAGTACATTAGAAACCTCACCTTCTGTTGGTCAGGATGGTGTAAATCTCCTGTACAAGAAGCTCTGCAGCTCCAGGTTTACAGTGGATTGTGCCATCTATCATCTCCTTGAACAGACTGATGTTTTGCTTCACAAAAAACTTTAACAACCAATTAAAGAAAAGGGGTTAGATCTGTATGAAATTTACTTATGAATGTGCCAGTGACACAATAAGAAACAACAAGTTATTTCGCTTAGATTATTTCTGCACGGTACCACACTCACTTTCTCAATCTGGGACCAGTTTGACTGTTTGGCAGCTAATGAAGTTCCATTATCAAAGGAGTGCATTTGAAAATCCCTTGGGAAGTACCAGGAAAATATTTCTGCCACGAGGAATCCATTGGAGAAGTCTCTTTTGGACAAAAAAAAAAAAAAAGCATTGCAGGTGTTTTTGTTTAAAATTTTTATTTTTGATCCACACTTAGTGACGTTACATTAAATGAACTAACGTTAATTAGCGAAATTGAAGAACTAAATATGAACTGAAATGAATGACTGAAAAATGAGTCGGAATGTAAAATAGCAATGTATACTGTACATCGTCTTGAAACTTTTATACAAGTACAAAAAGACAGTAAACGGCTACAGCTTATGGGTTTGTGAGGAGACGCTGCAATCTTCTCTACTCACCTGCGAACGTTTTTTGGGAAAAACGATAAATCAAGACTTTGCAGCCATTTCAAAACCTCTCGTGGCAGACCAGCCTTCTTTGGCGACAGTGAATAGGCCATTTTTTTGAAAACGACAGAAACAATGAGCCGCCTTACATTTGCTTGGTAAAGAGAACAAACCCCTTCAGTTTCATTGTTTACAGTTGCATAGAAACAGGCGTGAGAAGAACTCGGGAGCTGAAGGGCTGCCACCTGCTGGCGCCGGATCATCAATTACATGCTGTTCAGTCTGTCGACATTTTCTTCAGCGTAATGCCGCACAGTCATTCAAGGCTGTCTTATCTATTTATGTGTCTATTTATCTAACTTGTTAACTAGCACTGTACATCATCCATCCATCTATCTATCAATCAATCTATCTATTGTCCATCCATCCGTCTGTTCGTCCGTCCATCTATCTATTGTCCATCCATCTATTCATCCATATACCCTCCCACCCAACCACCATCCATCCATCTATTTTCTATCCACCCATTCACTTTCTATCTATCTATCTATCTATCTATCTATCTATCTATCTATCTATCTATCTATCTATCTATCTATCTATCTATCTATCTATCTATCTATCTATCTATCTATCTATCTATCTATCTATCTATCTATCTATCTATCTATCTATCTACCTACCTACCTACCTAGTAGGTAGGTAGGTAGGTAGATAGATAGATAGATAGATAGATAGATAGATAGATAGATAGATAGATAGATAGATAGATAGATAGATAGATAGATAGATAGATAGATAGATAGATAGGTAGGTAGGTAGGTAGGTAGGTAGGTAGTACCTACCTACCTACCTACCTACCTACCTATCTATCTATCTATCTATCTATCTATCTATCTATCTATCTATCTATCTATCTATCTATCTATCGTCCATCCATCCATCTGTCTGTCCATCCAGCCATTCATTCATCCATATACCCTCCCACTCAACCATCCATCTGTCTCTCTTTCTAATTTTAAGGGCAAAACAAGATGTGTTTCCAGTCAAGTTTATTGAATTTTTTAATTGTTAATTACCAAAAACATTTTATTGGCTCATTCCCTTTTAAAATCAGACTACATAGATAAGGTCATTGTGATTACATGGGTAAAACTGCTTTTCTCATTTAACCTTATATTAGTATTATTAAGCTACAACTGTCAACATAATGACATTATCTGTATTGTAGAAAGTTCTTCATAGCTTTAGGGAGGGGCAAATGAGGTAGAAGATGCAGTCGGGAACGTCCCAACCTCTCCCTGATTTGCTGACGGCAAAGTTGACTCAGAGAACGGGGTGTCGCTGCAAAACAGACACAACTGATAAATGCGAATGCAGTAAAACATCACAAGTCAAAACTAAACAAAGGTGACTTTGAGCCTCCAGTGCCGATGTACCTTTAACTCACCTTCATAAATCAATAGGAAACCCTCTGTGAGGCTCCCTGGAGGAGCAACCTCAACGGGGCGTTTATACTCCAAGTTGCGTGCGTTTACATCTGCCCCAAATTCCAGCAGGAGCTTCACGATGCTTAGACAGTCTTTCTGAGATGCTGCATGAAGAGGAGTCTCCATATATGAACCTTTCTGCACATTTGCACCTGTGATGGTGAAAATGCAATAAAATTAAAGTACAGTGCAAGTCAGAGGGTGCTCAACCAGTTCCTGGAGGGAAAATTTTAATGTTTGTGTGAGCTAACTTTTTAACAAGCTAAAACTAACTAGAAAACATGTGTGGAAAAAGGGAGTTGGAGCTAAAATCTCCATGATGGTGGCCCTCCAGAAGAGGTTATTTTATAGGGCTGGTCCACTACGATATCATATGTTAAACTTTAGCTTATGTGTAATGTAGAAGTGTGAACATAAACAACATCTCTGAATGTAATACGATTAAAGTTCAGTGCAAAGGCATACATTGGCTTTTACAAAGTTAGCTCAGCAAAACCTACAGTAAACGAAGTTTGAGGACTACAAAAATACATCTGGGTTAATGATGTTCTAAACCCTTCAGGTTATGCGCATACACCTCGCGCAGTGAAGGCATGTGGCCAGAGGAGCTGTAATGCTGTAATGTAGCAGAGAAAGCTAAAATGCCGCCCAAACACTGCTATTTCTACAGAGTTTGTTCTGTTTCTGTATTTAGGCTTCCAAAGGACATGACAAAAAGAAAGAAATGCTTACAATTAAATTTTAATTATGTTCCAGAGAATTATAAAAAAATATATATAGCTAGCATTTGACAAAGGACAGCTTCCAGAATCTCTCCCAGTTCAGTGCTGGATTCGGCTAAAAACTCCTCAAAGGAGCAGCTCCAACCATAAGACAAAGCTGTGGATTGTGAGCCACAACCTGTAAGTATTTTTATTTGTTAAAATTGATCTTTTACTTTCGGAGGACCTAAGAAATATGTCAGGAAATATATTGTCAGTCATTTTCATATTAGTAGAGTAGCTGTATATAATTAAGATATATGAAAAAATTATATTTTCGACAAATGAAAAATCATTTTTTTTGCATCTTATAAACACAACCAAGCCTTAAAATACACTCTGGACCACCCCTTAAAAAAGAAAGAAAGAAGAGAGAATGAAATACAAGCAGAAAACTGTTAACTGGTATAGTTTTATTTTAGTTTAAGTAACAAATCACTCTATTAACTACTGGCTTTTTTATTAAGATGTATTAAGATAATGGCTGTTTATTAGTACTTAGTGTTAATTAGTTTATTAGCATACTTACAGTGTGAAGTATGATCTGATTCTACATCCTTATTTCTATCTAATTTCTAAACCCAACTGCTACCTTCACTTTTAATAAGAAGCAAATTAGTACTTTATTCAGCATAAAGTCTTAGTTAATGGTTTGCTATCCTTATCAGTGGATCTCCAGCACCACAGCAGAAGAAAAACATATTAAACTGTTTTATAGCTGATTTTTGGAAACTGATTTTGAAATTATTTTATTAATTTACAAACACTACTTGGTCCTGCATCAGACTGTAGAGCTGGAAGGTTTTTTTTTTGTAGCTGTTAATATTTGTAGAGCTAAAAGATTTAGTGATTTTAAGCTCCTAGAGCAAGTGTGAGATGTAGAAAATATTTATATTTTTTAAATATAAATGACAAATCTTTTTTTAGTTTACAACATGCAGTGTCTTGTATAATGTATAATTCCATTTTCCTTGCTTAATGTCATTATTGGTTTCAATCCATTCTAAAAATGAGTAATTTTAGTGTTATTTTCTTTACTTCACTGTAAAAAAATGACATGATCAATTAGTCATGACAGCATTTGTTTTTAGTTCATTGTAACTTAGTTAACTTAAACGTGTAAAGTTGGTGAAGTTAATCATGTTCTAACTTAATTTTATAAGTTACACAAGTTGTTTTAAGTCTGTTTAACATAATATAAGTTTAATAAATTCATAAGGTTAATTTGAACCAGGGTTTTTTACAGTGTTGTATTTTCTTCAAAGGCATATACACCTGTAAAGCACTTACAATGTTTAGTCTAATTGATCGATTGATTGTTGGTAATGAGATAAAAATTATAAAGAATCACTCACAAAAAATTTACTCATTTAAACTGTTTTCATTCACATTGATATAATTGTAACTTATTATGACAACTTAATTAATGATTATGTTCAATGTCAAAATAATACATATTTCATGATTTGATGTAAGTTGTTAAAACATCAATAATCTAAGAAATTAATTAACTAAATAAATATTTTTTTTTAAATTAATGAATTGGATATCAACTAAAATGAAAAGATCAGCAAATACTGTAACTAATTTGGGCCATATCAACTCTATCAAATCTATCATAACAGTTACTGAATCACCAGTAACTGGCATCAGACTAATTTACTGAAGCTAACTTTATTAAGGAAAAGGCCATCTCAAAATTTCATACTTATGATTACACTTAAAACTTGTTTGTGTAGAAACCAACACATTATCAGCTTGACATAAAACTGCTCAGACATGTTTACCTCCATCAAGCAGCTTGCGGGTACATAGGAACTCTTTACTTCGGCAGGCGGTGTAGAGAGGAGTCCCCATGTGAGGGATTTCATAGTCCACATCTACACCCCATGAAACCAGCACCTCCACACACTTGCTGTGGCCTAAATGAGACCATAAAACCATGTCAAATTAAGTGCTATAATCGAGTCCCCGGTGCATCTACCAACCCAGAAATATGTTTTGGTAAGCCCTTCTCTGCAAACATGAGGAAAAAATTACTGTTCTGGGGTGCGTTTCCTAAACAACGGCGTTTCTCTGTCGCAGATCTATTGTTTCAACCATGTTAGTAATAACGTAAAATGCCCATAATGATGCTCTTAATGGGGTGGAGTAACTACTTCTTTAGAAAAAAATCCCCATAATTACTTGTGCAAATTGTATTTTTTTACATGCACACGCATTTAAAATAAAATCCAATATTAGTTTTGCTAAAAACATGCACTCGATTTCCATATTAATGGAAATATATGTAAATGACACATATTGGGCCAATGTTTCCTTTACAAATATTATTGAGAACATTACATATTCTATTCTAAAACATAAAACCACTTAGCTAACACGTATTCCAATCTCATATATAAATCATATAAATAAATAAATAAATAAATAAATAAATAAATAACGATATTTATTTTTTTTTTGAAAAGTCTACTTTTACAATTTGACACATGCAAACCACTGCAGAAATGTTCTAACCAACAGGCCCATATACAGTACAGATACTTAATAAATAACCTACTATAAATTAAAAGCATTACCATATGCTATGATTTTGTTTTCACAAGCTTTGGAGTCCTAACATAACTTCTGCTTTTAAATAATAGCTCACCTATAGCTTTTGTCATGAGGCTGTGTTCAAAATGACATCAATGTTTTCAAAGTGCACTGCGAAGGGAGCGCAATTGTAAACATGAAGATCGCTAAAACTGTAAGACTGAGACAGAAAAAAAACATTACAAATATTTTGTTGTTGCATAAACTAACAAGCATAAGAATCTCCAATTGAATTGAATTACATTTTTGATGGAAATGTGCTGAAGAATGCTGGTAAAATGTATATTTGTCCAAAACATATTTAATGCTGGACACTGGACAGCTTCACCAAGGTCAGATTAACACATATGGGCTAATAACAGCCCATCATATCCCAAAACAAGTACTGTTTGTCAGTTTGTATAGAGAATGTTTCCAATTTTCTCTGACTGGATTCACAGAGACCATAGCTACATGGTTATTCTAACACAGTCTGCGTAACTCATAAATGCACATTAATTATCTATTCTATATGCACTGTCAGTATAATTCTATGGCAAATTGTAACTTTTTAGAGTCTAGAGTCATATGAATTTTGCATTTTGATACGTATCAAATAATATTTATATGAGTAATATTTACGAATAATATTTAAATGAATTAGACATTAGACATAATTAGAATTTCTGACAATATGTAAAATAGATTTCTCTTGAGATCGAGCTGGTACTGTTTTGGAAAGCAGCAGCAGTTTATCTGCAATTGCTGCTAGACGGGATACAACTCTGTTATGAAGTCAATGAGAATGATTCATATTATTTATTAAATTAACCATTATATTGCTTTATTATTGTTAAGACCAAACCTAAACCTACCCTTCACAGTAACATAGTAATAGTAATTATTATTGTCTACTGTCACAAAATTATGCTATATGTGTGCATTCCAAAGTATCTGCAGCTATATCCCTTTTAGATTTTACCCTTGTTTACATTTAAAAGGACACACAAAAAATGCAGTGTTTTTGTTCACATTCAGGAGCAAATTTGGCAAGCTGTAATAAATAAATAAATAAATAAATAAATAAATAAATAAATAAATAAATAAATATGTAGAGTATTTTAAGCTGAAACTTCACACACTCCAAAAATATGTTTGCTGCTTGTTCAAACTACTTATTAAAAAGTTTTTTTGGGGACAACTTAATTATTTTATGTTCAATCCACTAACATTTGTCCACTAACATAATCAATTTGTGTTGTTACAACATGAAGCAATAGTGTGGACCCAGTTTCATTTTTTTTTTACAGTGCAGACATATTCTAGAGACACCAGAGATTTATTAGACATTTTATAAAAACTTTGAGTGTCTATTAGGAAGGCAGCTCATTAAGGCTCATTGTGATTTGTGCAGGACTTCACAAGGCTCCACTGCCAGTCTCATACCTACCCCTGCTGGCTGCCTCATGGATGGGTGAAGGCTGGAATATGGCCAGGGCTTGTGGTCTGGCATCGCTCTGCAAAAGCAGCTCTAGACATGCCAAACTGCCAGCTGAACAGGCACGAAACAATGGAGTCACTCCATCTATAGCTGTCACATTCACCTGAACACACAGAAAGAAAATAAAACACAGAAAATAAAACATGACTCATGAAATTTTACACAAAAAAATCACAAGAAGAAAATTCATTTTCGGGAAGTGTTGTATGTTTATCTCACATTTTATGCTGAGATAAGTGATGAATATAATATAATATAATATAATATAATATAATATAATATAATATAATATAATATAATATAAAAATAAAAGAAACGATGATAAAAAATATATGATTTTTTAAAATAGAAATTATTAGTATTTTATGGAAGCCTATTTCTATTACAGGGTATATACAGGAATCAGAGAGTGAAATTCAAAACCTTTTAACACCTTTTTAAAGACTCTTACATTTAATCCCTTATAACCCCTTTAGGTTTCAACCTGAAACACTGGCGAGATTTTAACTTACAGTATATTTACTAAACATTAATGTAAGAAAAAAATCCAAAACTAAAGCATTATTCATATACTGAATAAAAATCTATTAAACCTATAGCTAATTCAGCAGGTTGGCACCTATAGAACTGTAAAAATAACGGTGTTGCCTTGGTTACTGCAGTAAACAAAGCTGCATAATGTCAAATCTAGCAGGAATTTATTGATTTCATTTATTGATTTCTACTACACAGCATCCTGATATCCACAGTTTCAATTCAGGCAAACCTTAGCATACAACTATACATTGTATAATCAAAGATGATATAAAATTGAATACCTTGTAAAATAGCATTTAGGACTTTTTATTATTCTTTAAGGGCCTTAAATTTCTCTACAATTATGTATCAACTTTAAATACTTTTTAAGACCATGCGGACACCCTGTGTTACAGGATAAAAAAAATTGAAGACTGTGAGAAAAGTCAGAATTCTAAAAAGTTTACTGAGAAATATATTAATTCTAATTTAAAGCGTCTGAATTTTGAGTAATCAGAATTTGAATTTGTACTTCAACTTGTTGAGTTTTCTTTTTCGGTTTAAAAAGAAATAGATCAAATAAATGAAAATAAAATGTATAAAATATTAAATGTATATAACTTTAATTATTAAAATAAATGTATTAATTATCATGAAATATATGTCCTTTTATATTTGAAATACTATATTTTTTATTGTGATTTAAAATATCATACATTATTCGAACATAATTCTAAAAAATAAATAAACAGTGTTTCACTGACAAAGGAAATATTTCAGTTTCACCGTTATAAAAGCTAAAGCAAATAAATAAATAAAATTGATCAAATAAATGTGATAATATATTTAATAATAATTATTTTAAAAACTCATTTTATTTTATTACATTGCACTGAAGAAAATTATTGATTGGGTTTACTCATTTTTATTAAGGCAAGTGGTTGCAAACAATTGAACGGGCTGAATTTAAACAAACTAATTAAGTTGAACATTACAAAATTTAATTAGTTTGTTTAAATTCAGGCGACATGGTGGCTCAGTGGTTAGCACTGTTACCTCACTGCAAGAAGTTGGCATTTCTGTATGGAGTTTGCATGTTCTCCCCGTGTTGGTGTGGGTTTCCTCCAGGTGCTTCGGTTTCCCCCACAGTCCAAAGACATGCGGTACAGATTAATTGAATACGGTAAACTAGTCGTATGATTGTGTATGTATGAGAGTGTATGGGTGTTTCCCAGTACTAGGTTGCAGCTGGAATGACATCCGCTGTATAAAACATATGGTGGATAAGTTGGTGGTTCATTCTGCTGTGGCAACCCCTGATGAATAAAGGGACTAAGCCGAAGGAAAGTGAATAAATTAATGTTTAAATTCAGCTCATATAAATTGTTTGCAACCACTTATCTTAAAAAAAAATAAAACACTGAATATAAAACATGACTCATGAAATTTTACACAATCACAAGTAGAAAATTAATTTTCGGGAAGTGTTAATAATTGTCATTAATTTTCTTCAGTGTGTAAAATACTAAAATATATTTCAAATATAATTTGAGAAAATAAATGAACAGATATTTTAATATAACAAATTTGCACCTTTTACTGTTAAAATGCTCAAAATAAAACAAAACAAAAATTAAGGCCATTGCTAATCAAGACCTGTGAAATGAAAGTGTTACCAATCGGCCGTGCAGAGACTAACGTTGGCTCCGGCATCTATCAGGGCTCTGGCACAGGCAACATGGCCCCCTATGCAGGCCTCATGAAGAGGGCTAATGTGGTCTATCGTCAGCACATTCACACTGTGGCCCTGAGGACACATTAATATAGCATTAATTTATTCACTGATGTGCAGGATCCTTGTTTTCCACATGATGGCAGCAATGCTCCTTCACTAATGTGCATGATGGACCGCAGCATTTACTTCTTCACCAAATGTGTATTTCATTGCTTATCCAGCAGAGAGCATCATATTATTAATACTGCACATTATTACAGATTTTTTATCTTACAGTTCAAGAAAAGGTCATTTAAATGAGAGATTGCCTGAGCAATGAGGGTCTTGAGGGCCAGCAGACGTCCTTGGCTGGCAGCATCATGTAGAGCCGATCGGTCTGCCCAAGAGCCTGGAACACAATAACAACAGTCATTTATCAAAAAGGAAAATCGAGAATTTAAATTAAAAGCATATTTGGTTTAAAAATCTAAAGAAAATCAAGAGGAAATGCTTCTATTGAATGTTTTTTTGTCATTGATTTTTTTATGTCAGCAATTTACTTTTTCATATTAAATATTAAAAGTATTTAAAATAAAAATAAATTGTTTTATTTATGTTACTTTTTCTGTCAAATTACATTCATTTATTTTCCTTTGGCTTACTATTCTGGCATATGTGTTTTACGGAGCGGATGGCCTCCCACAACCCAGCACTGGAAAACACCCATAAACTCATACACAACAGCCAATTTTTGTTCGCCAATTCACCTATAGTGCATATCTCTGAACTGTTGGGGAAACCGGAGCACCCGGAGGAAACCTACGCGAACACCGAGAGAACATGCAAACTCCACACAGAAATGCGAACTGGTCCAGCCAGGACTCGAACCAGCGACCTTCTTGCTGTGAGGCGACAGCGTTATCCACTGAGCCACTTCAAATTACACATACAACTTATTTTAGAGAAAAAAATCACAATAACGTGATACTGTGATATTTTTATCCAAGGGTATCACATGATCAGAATTTTCTACCGGCCCATCCCTATAGCTCATATTAAGTTCTTTACAATTTTAATTTACAGTTGTAGAACTTTACAATTACTTTCTTTCTGGAAAGTGTGTTTGTATTATAGACATGTTAAAAATTCTAAATGCAAGCCCTTCACTGATTCCTGACCTCCAGTAAGAGGTTTCGGTAATAGTGTTTTGAACTGATCTCACTGGTGTTTTCTAGGCAGTGCATTAGTCTGCGTATTCGTCAGGTTTGTGCATCATCGGAGACCAAAGTTTGATTTTGACTGAAGAGAAAATGTTTTTTTGACGGAAACGTTTGTTTTTGAGCTGGAAGTTTGAGGATAGACAAGTTGGTGTATAGTTTTGAGATTTTGTCTATAGTTGTGAGAGCATGGTGAATTGTTTCATGATTTGTGTGTTAGTGATCGAGAAAAACTGTAAAAGTTCTAACAGGTGTTATATTTTATTTAAAAAAAAAACTTATTTTGTGACAAATTTTTCTATCATATTGTATTTTCAGCATAAAACAATCTAAAATATGCCCTATTTTTAATCCTATTTAAAATGTTTAAATATTTTAAAGCATTTTTCATATATTTACTATACGATATACAGTATTTATATACTGTATTTAAAAATTATATTTTCTATCTTGTATTCATTAAATACATATGCTTTGCTATGAAATCACTTGATATAAAACAATATTATAAAATATTAAAAGCATTACATTTTTATTTTTATAAATATTTGTTATTCAAGTTCATTTATTTATAGAGCACATTTAAAATCAGCCACTAGACTGATTAAAGTGCTGTACATAAGACAAAGTAAAAAACACAGAATATAAAAATATAGAAATAAGACAAGAGAAACGACTGAAAAATGTAGCAGTTGATAGGACTATTAAAATAATATTAAAAAGCTAAGCTAAAAAGGTACGTTTTAAGAGGTGCTTTAAAAATAGATAGTGATGGAGCCATTCTAGTCTTAAGGGGCAAGGTGTTCCATAACCGAGGACTTGCCACAGAAAATATTTGTTATTCATTTTGTCATTACCATGTTTTATCAAAATACATTATCAAACGTTAACAAAATGTAATCGTGTGTGTGTGTGTGTGTGTGTGTGTGTGTGTGTGTATATGTATATATGTATTGGACATGTATACCTAATAAAAGGTTGGACAGGTGTACATAATAAAGTGGTCGGTGAGTGTTAGAAATATAGTGTATATATATATATATAGTTGTTTATTTTGAAGATGTAAAAGGGATTTTATATTCCAGATGCACACATACAGTACAATCACAAAAAGCTAATATTTGCACACACCTGAGTCAATATCCAGTATGACGGCTGATGCGTTCCACACATCATCATCATCATCGTGACCTCCCTTCATCACAAACTACAGTAAAACCTTCAAAACAAAACCAGAACAAACTTCCCTGAAGAACCACTTAACAAACCTCCACCTTTCAATGTCCCTTCTTAGTTTTTATCCTCACATAATTCAAAAACAATCAATCTAAGAATCCACTTTTTTTCGTCTTTTTTCCACAGTCAAGATATTGCAAGTCAATCCACGTACACACGAATCATATCAAAGTACCAACCTTGGCTGGTTAACCAGCTCAGCAAGACTTCCACTTTGACAAAGCTCGTGTCCCTTCAGGAAAATGTTTCCTCCTTATATCATTCTCTTCAAAAAAAAAAAAAAAAAGCCTTAAAAGAAGAGTCACTGAAGCTGTCTGGGTTTTTTTTTATTTCTGCACTGCCCTACTTAAGTTGCTTAGTAAATGCCAGACTATGGCAATCCCCTGTGACTGTTCCTCTTGCCCTGATCTTAAACTCTGAGAAGCTGTTTTCTGAGATGCTCCACGAGACAACTTGTTTACACCAAAGCCTTCTTTGCTGTTTATAAGGCCCGGCTGCACCCTTCAGGATCCTGAAGACGAGCGTCTGCCTTCACAAATGCTTGATAGACTGACGGCGACTGTGATTTTTTTTTGTTGTTGTTGTATAGTTAAAAAAGGGGGAGGGGGTGCATGGCCTCAATTCTATTTATACAACACTGTAAACCACAGCCTGGCAGCCATTCCTGGATTTGCGTCGCATGCATGCATATTTAGTGAGTGTGTGTGTGCTTGATGTTATATGTGTGGTAATATGATTGTAGGGTGCCTGCTGTGACGCAAAACACACAAAAGTGAATCTTAAAGAGCACGCTTTAGGAATGCATATGAAGAGCTGTTCTGAAAGTATGTTTAAAATAGTATGAAGCAGAATTGGAATCACTGTTGTGGTTCTTGTCACATGCAGTGACAGGTATTATGGTTACGCTGCAGGAAAACCATTGTGCAGTAATAGCATTCCCCATGCTCCATATATACAGCTATGGGGGAAATGAAGAGGCCACTTGAATATTTCTCAGTTTCTCTGGATTTATTGGATTTTTTTGGTGTGGGTTTGAGGAAAATGTTAATATTTGTTTTGCTATATGATGGTGTGATAATGTTTCTTCCAAATCTCAGATAAAAATATTGTCATTTCGAGCCTTTTTTTTCAGAAACGTCAATTGTCAATTTATTGGATATATTTTGGTGTGGATTCATGGAAAATGTTACTATTTGCTTTGTTGTATGAAGGTGTTATAATGCTTCCTCCAAATTCCAGATAAAAATATTGTCTTTTTTAGCAAATGGCAGTTAGTCAGAAAAACAAATACTTCAATTTGTTGTGATTGGAAATCAGAGTTATTCCATCAAATTTTGAGGTAAAATAGATTGGTATTGTTGTGTTGTCTAGAAATTAACATTTCTTTAAAAAAAATCTTAAAACACAACTCAATATAGTTACTCAATATTTGAGTAAAAAAAAATCTGTGATCATATTACAAATTTCAAATACAAATGTTGTTATTGAGAGCCTGTTTACTTAATAAAATTACAAAAAGTGTAATATTTTCAAACACGTTTATCTTCATTTTAGACAAGCCATGTTTAAATTTCAGAATAGTTAGGATACCAATATTTAGTAACCCTGATTTTCAGTCAGAACAATTGAAAACATACGTTATTCCATCAATTTTTTTAAAGGGCACCTTTGATGAAAATCTTTTGGAAGCTGTTTGGATAGAACTGTGTGTAGGTATAGGGTGTCCACTGACATATTGGGGAGATATAATGACAGTAAGTCTCTTTTAAATTTCCTGATGTTAAAATAGGATCCAAATCCCTCCTATTTTGAGGCCCACGTCAACTAATTGACAGCCGCGTATTAGCATGTTTTTGTTGTAACATGTATAATCATATCACCAAGACAGGACGTGCGCAAAGCAACTGGAATTAAACGATCTGATGAGCTTTCTGTGATAAATAATCATCATCAAATGTGACCAAAAATGAGTTTTACAAATTTAAAACGTTTTAAAACAGTGCATGTCTGTAATGAATTACAGTGATTTGACCATCTTTATCACAACCCCGTGTCAGTACAATTATAAAAGAAGAAGCTTCAATCCCAGTTTGTGGAAGTTAAATCAGGTTTATTTTGTATATCAACATAACGGATATCCATACAGCAGTGGATAACGTACCTCCTGTCACATTTGCCGTGCAAAAACAGTGCAAAATTAAATGCACGCACTGTCTGTTTGTGTGTGTCTGTTGTAACGACATTGTGTGTGACTCATCATTGCAGAAAGGCTTGAATTAACTCCACAACAAATACATCAAATAATCATTGGGAAAGTTCTTACTGTAGTATTTCTCACAAACATTATGTGAGATCTGCTTCCTTTATGTCTGTCACTGTGCTGTTTATCAGACGCAGCCGAGGCGGAGATTGAGGCACACTCTGACAGGCACATGGGAATGGTGGGTGGGGAGAATTAGCATTAAAGGCACAGGCAACCAAAACAGCTACATTGTGTTCAGAACAGAAAATTCCAATATTCTGAAAGATATAATAAATAATCTGATGGATGTTTTGAACTGAAACTTTAGACACATTCTGGAGACACAAAAGACTTATCTTAAATCTTGAAAAAGGGGTCAAATAGGTGCCCTTTAAATCTATTTTTGTTTTACTTTACTAAAAAAACACTATCAGACCTTTGTAGAACAAGCATTAACACTTTATTCAAACTCATACCTAACAAAGCCAGTAAATCCAGATAATTGTCAAGCAGTCCCTTAATTCTTTTGATAGCTGTATATCCATGCAATCAGGCCCAAACATTGGCAACTGAACATTAAATCCACACTCCTGCTGTGCGAGTGTTGGGCAGTGATGTAAGTGCACACATGCTCTACTTACCGTGCCCTTGACCATTGTCGTAGAACTCAGCTGAAATCCGGGCAGCCTCCTTGCGGTTGCCTTTGATGATGTAGAAATGTGTGAGGAGATTAAGGGTAATTCTAACGAAAAGTTTGAAGCAGAAGAGGGACAGGATGGTAAGGTAAACATTGGACAGCTGTGCTGCGAATGGCCTGTACTCCTCTGCGGGCTCTGTCATGGCTGTGTTTTGTGGCAGGATTAGCAGTGAGCGCTGGTGTATTTTATGTCACCCACAACAGCACCCCCAATGCACTTGGGTCCTTACTGCAGCTCAGGATCTGGATATCAAAAGGAGATATTTAGGGAATAGGGGATTCTGTGTGAATTCAGGGATATCACATAAATGATGTGATTGTGTGTGTTGTAGAACACCAAAGACAACCATGGTGGCCTCATGTGAAACTCTAAAATTAATATTAGTTAATACGAAATGTCTAGTGCAAAGAATAACATAAATGTCCAAGGTTTAATATTTGGGTTGAAGGTAAAACATTAATGTAGCACAGCTCTATTTTTTACATTCAGTTGTATCCTGTAAATTTTTTCTGATTAAAAAAGGTCTATAAAACATTTTACCATCATTTACTGAGGCCTAAAATGTCCTAAAACTATAATAGTTGTAGCCTGTAGCCTATATGCAAATAACAAACTGGCCAGCTCATTTCCTCAGTCAGAATTTGTCCATTTAAATAATAAAAGCCTTCGTTTATTGGTTATTTTGTTGGTTATTCTTCTTAAAGCCTTATTCCATTGGTTATTTTCACAATATGATGACACACTGTCAAAAATGGGACAAATGAGCTCATATAGGGGCCAAATTCTGGACTTGTCAGAAGAGGGGTGGGTCTTTCGAACTATCGATCCACCCCCAGCTACGTAAAGGACAAAGGTATGTTTTGAGTGCTTTCTTCTTAAGTGAATCTGGAATTTTAATTTTTAATCTTTTGTTTAAATGTTATAAATGTTGGCTTGTATTTAGAAAATTTTCATTTATATAAAATCTGCATAAAAATGATCGTTTAATATAAAGCAAACATTAAAATTTGTATCAAAAACTTAAATAATTACTTTTGGAGTCAAAAATTCTGTAAAGTAGTATTTGAGATAAATTAACATCTTGCAAAATTGGAACACATAGTTGCATGACCAAAATAAGTGAGGAGGAGTCAACTTGTGTCAAAGTCTGATGTAAATCTTTTTTAAGAAGTTTTTGTCAGGGTAAATGCTATGTAACAACTTAAAAAATATTTCCTTATTAGTAAGGAAAAAATTTTGCTGTTTGGACCATATACTTTCCCAGTTTACGTGATCAAAAAAGACTTGGCATGTAAACATGTCAAGTTTCAGGAATGTCATTTTTTTGCGCCATGACGTCTACAGTTGCGAGCCATTGGCGCATGCGTATTTGCGCAGATTTAAATAATGATGTGGCGGGCTCAGCGACCTCTCACTTCTTCTCGTTAGGATACTGTTAACGATCTGTTTAATATCCGATCATATTTTGCTTTGTAGTTTGCTTGTAAAGACACTTAACTACAGGTCGAAATGGTCGAAGGTCCAGGATGCACTTTGAACGGAGAGAAGATTCGTGCAAGAGTTCAAAAGGGACAGAAAGTTTTACACATACAAGGAAATGAAACCAAAACAACAGTAAGTTAAGAGCATGTTAGCTAAGCTGATGATACAGGTCAATGTTATGGATCTGAATGTTTACGTGCTTTCCTTCTTTCAGTCAGATGACAGCAGCAGAAGCTCTTATCAGAGTTTTAAGGGCAGTGCGTTTACAGGTGTGGAGACTCTGGGGAAAGAGCTCTTGATGTATTTTGGCGTCAGAGCTCTGAGGTGAGCAGAAAACACACATTAATTCATCTCTGTTGTGTGTTTAACGTAAAATGATAATTTTATGTTGTGATTTGTTGTTTGTCATGGTCTAACTGAGCTCCATCAGGGAGAGTGATTTTTGTTTTTTGGCTTGCTTCCCAGAGCCCTGTTTAAGTCTGAAAGAAAATTATGTTATGGTTGGAAATACAGGGCTGATTGTAAAAAATGTAATATAAAGGGTAACAGTATAGAAATGAGGAACATTAAATCTAGTACTGTGAGTATTAATCTAATGAAAGCTTAAGTAAATATACTCACTGGCCACTTTATTAGGTACAACTGCTAAATGTTCGTTAATGCAAATTTCTAATCAGTCAATCACATGGCAGCAATTCAATGCATGTAGGCATGGTCAATACAATCTGCTGCAGTTCAAACTGAACATCAGAATGGGGAAGAAAATTGATTTAAGTGACTTTGAACGGGGCATGGTTTTTGGTGCCAGACGGGCTGGTCTGAGTATTTTAGAAACTGCTGATCTACTGGGATTTTCATGCACAACCATCTCTAGGGTTTACAGAGAATGGTCTGAAAAAGAGAAAATATCCAGTGAGCGGCAGTTCTGTGGGTGCAAATGCCTTGTTGATGCCAGAGGAGAATGGCCATACTGGTTCGAACTAATGGAAAGGCAACAGTAACTTAAATAACCACTCGTTACAACCAAGGTATGCAGAAGAGGGTCTCTGAATGAGCTCGGATGAGCTACAGCAGCAGAAGAGCACACTGGGTGCCGCTCCTGTCAGCTAAGAACAGGAAACTCGGGCTACAATTTACAAAGGCTCACCAAAATTGGACCATAGAAGATTGGAAAAGCGTTGATCTGGTCTGATGAGTCTGAATTACTGCTGCCACATTTAGATGGTAGGGTCAAAATTTGGCGTCAACAACATGAAAGCATGGATCCATTTTTCTGGTGGTGGTGTAATGGTGTTAGGGATATTTTCTTGGCACATTTCGGGCCCATTAGTACCAATTGAGCATGGTGTCAATGCCACAGCCTACCTGAGTATTGTTGCTGACCATGTACATCCCTTTATGACCACAGTGTCCATCTTCTGATGGCTACTTCCAGCAGGATAATGCGCCATGTCATAAAACGCGAATCATCTCAGACTGGTTTCTTGAACATGACAATGACTTTACTGTACTCAAGTGGCCTCCACTCAAACGGTCACCAGATCCAGCACTTTGTTGAATCTATGCCACGAAGGATTAAGACAGTTTTGAAGGCAAAACGGGGTCAAACCCAGTACTAGTAAGATGTACCTAATAAAGTGGCTGGTGAGTGTAAATAAATGAATAAGTACTTTGCAAAGGCTATACATTAATAAGCTTAATAAGCTAGGGGTTTGAAGGATGGTATTTTCTTTTCGGCTTACTCCCTTTATTAATCCGGGGTCGCCACAGCAGAATGAACCGTCAACTTATCCAGCACGTTTTACGCAGCGGATGCCCTTTCAGCTGCAACTCATCTCTGGGAAAGTGCTGGGATTGTTTTTAAATATGTTATCAGATTAAAGATGCTTTGGTATGTAAATTATTGTAAATTTGTGACACTAAATGGCAATTTTCATTCAAAATTAATGTAAACTGTATGATAGTCATTAGTACTGTTATTTCACTATTGTAAAAAATGTGTGTGTGTGTGATGGAGTGGAATACAGGGTTTTCAAGACTTTCAGAACTTCAGAATTATTAACATCTATATTAAGTTACTGCGTTCATTTTTTGTTATGTTGTGCTCTACAATGTGTCATTAGCTAGATTCTCTTTGTGACTGATTTCTGAGCTGACTTTGCTCGCTAGCAAGCAGGAGAGATTAGCAGCAGTATGTCCTTTGAGAGTAACTGTCTGCGTGATTGATAATATCTTTCATCTGGGGCTCAAAGTGCTGTTAGGAACCAAGTGATTGTTATTTGACATTCAAATGCAAATTTACTCCATCCATCCATCCATCCATCCATCCATCCATCCATCCATAGATCTTCACTCACAATACTGTTTTTCTGCAGTGTATGTTGCAGTGCATATATTTTCTGCTGTGTACTTAATGAAGGCTTTCATAGCTCTATTTAGAAATCATTTTATTTTAGAATGATTGTGGTGATTTTTGTTATTAAGTACATTTGCAGAAAATAACCAAATTATAAGCATAGACAAATAGAGCAAAGATGCAAATGAAATAAACAGTGCTTTAAGGGATAGTTCATCCAAAAATAAATAAAAATTCCTCACAATTCAATGGAATGTTAGAAACTGGTAAGCATTTCCATAGCATTAGTTTTTTCTTCTATGTATGTCAATGGTTATTGGTTTCTAACATCTTTTTTTGCCATGAAAAAAGTTTCACCAAAATAGCGAAAGCCATTATAAGATTAATTTGTATAGGCTTGTATTTTACAGTACTGCAAAAATACTCAAATGTCTTTGTCAATGTTTTCTAACAATTATATTTGATGTACCAAAGTAACACAGTACCAAAGTAACACATGCATCTAATAATTTTGCGGTTGATCCACAAACCTGGTCAACTATGATCCCTACATGACATCACACATCCATAAATGTGACAGTTACAGATGTGCACATCACATAGTCAATGCTGAAAAGATTATATCAAGTATCCATATTCACTTCATATATGTTTTGGTTTAGATTACACTTCGGCATGAACGGCTCCTTGAGGATAAACCCTATTAAGAAAGACATGAATGGAAAGCCTCCAATCCTGGTTATCCAGCTCACCAACGATGCCATTTGTTTCTTTGACACAACTGTAGAAATCAGGTAAAATAGCTCAGACTCTCAATATTCTGATATAAGTGTTAGATTTAATCCTGGATCAGCTTGCGTCATCATTGAAAGTCTTTCCAAGTCATGCATTTTATTCTAATGTGCAATCTTCATGAGGTCAGCTCATCAAGTCGACAACTTCCCATCCTCAGAAACGGGGGATTAAATTCCAGACTATCCTAATTCGCCATGATCCAGACAGTCTGAACTCTTTTTCGTTTTTACACTGAACCTTCAAAGATTCTGACTCCTCAGGGGAAGTGTAATTCTGTTTGCCTCTCCTAGACTTTTAGAGGACTGTGAGCAGAAAGTAAGAGCCATGGAGGCTCTCGATATCTGTTCGCCCAAGTTTAGTTTCTCTCGGGCGGTGGAAGCTGTGAAGACGGAGAGAGCGAGGATGCTGTGTGATGTTCTGTTGGATCAGACTGTCCTGCCTGGTGTTGGAAACATAATTAAAAACGAAGCGCTTTTCGACAGTGGCCTTAACCCTGCTGTCAAGGTACACTTCGCTTTGTGCAATACCAATACATTTGGTTTGTCTGAGCGATGTTACAGTTCAATAGATGCTTTTTACTTTTTTTTTAAGCTGTTTTTTTATTTCTTCCGTGCTTTTTAAGGTCAGTCAGTTGACGGGCGAACAAGTTCATCATCTTGTGAAGATGACTCGAGACTTCACGCTTCTGTTTTATAAGGTACTTTATTCTCTCTACATTTTTCTGGTCAGTAATTTTTACCATTTCTGTCACATCTGAGTTCTATTTTTATTTCTGAAACAGTGTAGAAAGAATGGGTCTCCGCTTTACAAGCATTACAAGGTGTACAAACGTCCAAACTGTGGGCAGTGTAGCGGAACTGTCACTGTCTGTCGACTGGGAGACAACGGCAGGATGACATACTACTGTCAGCGCTGTCAAACTGGTGATCCGAGTGAAGTGAACATCAGGTGAGAGCCACCTCCACTCATAGCTCAAATCATCAATGGCTTTGCCAAAAAAAGTAAAATGTTATTAAGTTTAATTATTACCTCTCACATATATGGTACATAAAAAGTACAGGGAACTAAGAACAAAGATAAAATTGAGCAACGCTGTGTTTTATTGAGTTGACAATGCAAATGAATCAGCTGTTTTGAAGTAATTAAGTGAATGACTAATTTAAGGGATCATTCATCCTCCAAAAATTATTTGCTCTCTCTTAAGTAATCCCAGACACTTATGAGTTGCTTTCATTATTGAACAAAAAAGACAGTATTTTGAAAAAAAAAAAACAGAAACCTGTAACTATTGACTTCCATAGAAGGAAAAACAACTACTATGGAAGTCGATAGTTACAGGTTTCCAGTTTTATTCAAAATACCTACTTTTGTGTCCAACAGAAGAAAGTAAGTCAAACAGGTTTGGAACAAGAAAGGATGTGTAAATGACATAGTTTTTTTTCATGAACTTTCCCTTTAAGACAAGCACAGACTGCCACCGATCAACATGTAGGAATAATTTACAGTTTGAACCCAAAAATGACCAGTCTGTCAGATGAAGAAGAGCCTGAGTAGAGAATCAAATAAATAAAGTTTACTGATTATAGTTTGCAGTTTCATCAGCAGAAGCCAGCTTCAACACTCGCAAACGAGTTCGTAGGCCGCTCTGCTTACAATCTCAAAAACATCAACAATTATACTCTTACATAACATCATTAACTGTGTCCAACATATAGGTGTTTTAACCTGATTGGTGAAAACACAGATAGACTGAAAATTTCCACGTGGGTGCGTGCGTACAACTCTGAACGATATCTCAATATCTCAAGCATACAAACATCAGACAGCCACTAGGCTGTTTAGAGCTGACCCCAGACTTGTGAAAGGATCCGCAATCGAATAGAACACACACTCTCAAAATACAATCTGTTTTTTTTTTTTTACCCAAAGCTGAGTGTACTCTCAGCGATCTTTATCAAAACTGTTTAAAACAGTATAATCTACATCCCAACTGGCAGATTACAAAGGATTTAAAAAAAAAAAAGATTTAACACTTATAATATCAAATATCATTTTAGACATAATTAATACATTAGCAAATAACAATATGAACAGTTTTTTTTTCAATTGTTCAAGAGTCCAGGTCTCCATGACATTTGACCTGGCTGGGTAGATCCTGAGCAAACAAATCCTTTGGCATAAAGAAAAGCAATTATACACATTATTCCAGTTTTAGTCTGAAGTTAGATAACACTAAGGTCATCATATAATCTAGACTCTTAAACATTCAACTTTATTAATAAATAATCATAATGACATAAGAATTGATATAGGTTACTCCATCCTGGAGCGGTCATCCATCAGAAAATCCTTATGTCTTGGATGTCTCCTTACCCAAACACACCTGATTCAGATCATCAGTTCATTAGCAGAGACTAAAAGACCTGAAATGGGTGTAACAGAGAAAAAAGACATCCAAAATATGCAGTGTTGATGGTCCTCCATGGACGAGGTTGAGAACCACTGATCTAGTGTAATATTTATGCATGATAGCACAAACACATTTAGCAAACTTCTTTATTTATCAGTATTGAAAACTTCCAGGAACTACTACGGTTTAATTTTTGTTTCTACTTGTAGCAAATTAGCTCAAAGTGAATTGAAGATTCATTTGAATTGGACTCTTTAAATCCGAACAAATAAATCATCTAGCGATCATTCGGACAGACAGTCGACTTCAACTATGGCTTTTGCTATCCAACATAAAAACCCATGTATGTGTAAACCAAACGAACCAAAAATAATCAGTTTAACCCTTCTATGGTCTCTTTAGGGTTACATAATATAGACCAGTTCAGTAATGCTATAGTCCGGAGGAGCTACTTGTGTTTCTTTTGTGATGTGAAGAACTCCCTCTGTTCAGCTGGATTCCCACGTGGGTTCACTGGTGGTCAGCTTTTTGTTCTGTGAGGCTTGAATTGAGGTGGAGTCTGTCGTTTCAAGTTTGAGGCAACAAAAGGACTAGTCGTGTTGACTTCTGAACTTAACTAGACTCTCGACGGAAAAGAAAGAAAGAAAAGTAATGGAGATGGGAACGTTTGTGCTGTTATATAATTTCTGCTAGGGTCCACGCTTGCTCCCTGGACCTGAAGAGAAGCTGTCCTGAGTTGGAACAGAACAACTCTCTCTCCTGTGCAATGTGTCTGCTCTCGTTCTTCTAGGGTGCGGCCTTAGTCATCAATTTTTATAAGGATGGTTTTTGTACTACCCTCAGGAGCTGAGTTGAACAATGAGGAAGTTACCAAGCTAAATGATTTGCATATGCATTCTGGGTAAATGTTTAAAAAATGTTTAAAGTTTCTTAATGTTATTATGTTGCACACATATTAACATAAAATGAAAATCATTCATTTTAATAAAGAATCATTCAGTACACAAAATTAGCTTTGCAAGGACATCAAACATGAACCATCTATGGATCTTGGTAGTGTGGTAGAGTTAAACATTGATTTCAGAAGTATTAAAACCATAATATTAATACTTGAACAATAGACTTGTTGCAAAACACCTGATTACATATAAAGAGGGAATAAAGGGCTACAAACAAAAAAAAAATCTTAAGAAAGTTGTATAAAGCGTGACCATGTTTCTGTCCATTTCCAAGCAAGCATTCCTTTTGTTTCGGAAATACCTTTGGAATCATATTACACATCCAGTCTTTTCTGGGTAGGAAAGGTTGACGGTGTATTATTTGTTTGAATAAAGCAAAATAACTATGTAACTGATTGGCCACATCTGTAAACACTACCCTAGTAGCTACCTACATGTATAGACAAGAGAATCTACTGTGGTCTCACTGTACACACTGGTATACACACATTTACACACAAGAATCCAGCTGCTGACTTTTCACTTTGACAGTAAACTCCCAACTCGTAATAGTCTGATTGGATGGGCTTATCAAGGAGGAATGAGCAGCAGCGAACATGTGGCTAAACGAGAAGAGGAAGAGTGGGCATGTTCCCTCTGCACTTTAATCAATAGGCCTTTCAACAAGCATTGTGATGCCTGCATGAGCCCCAGGCCAGATGGTAAGCTCTAAATGCAAGTATTAGTACAGAACATTTTTCAAAAATACTTCACATCTACAAATATATTTTTATATCTTTTTTATTTCTCATTTAAAGAGCCCCAAAAGCTGGAACATTCACCTTTGAGTTCAGACCTGATCCGCTACCCCTGCAACAGTTTTAGCAAACCCCTGCAGGAAATAAAGATGAATCGCAGGGCCGCATTTGGGACAACCACTCTAGTGCTAACCAGCCTCGGTGCAAAACCTGACTCTCCTTCAAGTCCTGCCATTAGCCAGGCACACACACCAGAGACAATGAGAGGTCTGAGCACGCACGGCAACTGGCAGCGGAAGAGTCCCAGTAATGGCGTGAGTGGGATGCAATTCAAAGGCAATGAGCCCTATAAGAGAGAATCTCCAACAGACCACAGTCAGCCTAACAAGAGAATGAAAACCACGAATGGAGCGCTTTCTGGAGGAAACATGAAGCACATCTCCTCAAGGTAAGCAAGTGTGGTTACTGTTTCACCAGTGAAGATATATAAATGAAATACTGCTGTTTCATAAGTTAATACAACCAAAAAAATCTAATTAATCTTATATGATGAGATAATATTATAATTATAATATTAAAGATTTTTTATGTGGATGTTTTTTAAGGCCTGTAACTATGATTTCAAGTTGATTTAAAGGGCACCTATGATGAAAATAATCTTTTGTAAGCTGTTTAGACAGAACTGTGTGTAGGTATAGTGTGTCCACAGTCATATTGAGGTAATATAAAGACAATACGTCTCTCTTTTTTTTTCTTCTTTTTTTTATTTACTGACGTTAAATAGGATCTAACTGCCTCCCATTTTGTGGCCCATCGCAACTTAACGTAGGTTTCCCTGCCCACTGAATTGATTGACAACTGCATATTAACATGTTGCGTAGTAACGTGCATAATCATATCAACAAGACATGCGCAAAGCAAATGGGATTGAAAAGATCTGTTTGGCTCACTGTGATCGTCAATCATTTTCAAATGTGATCAAGAATGAGTTTTAAATTGTTTGCAATGAATTACAACGATTTTTACCGTCTTTATGACCACTGCCCCATGTCAGTACAATTACAAAAGAAGACACTTCAATCCTGGTTTGTGGACGTTAAATCAGGTTTATTTTGAACATTAACATAACAGATATCCATACAGCAGTGGATATTAATGTGTGTCCTGTCACATTTGCTGTGCAAAAACAGTGCAAAGTTAAACGCGTACGCTGGTGTGTGACTCATTGCAGAAAGGCTTCTTACTGTAGTATTTCTCGATCTGCTTCCTTTATGTCTGTCACTGTGCTGTTTATCAGACACAGCCGAGGCGGAGATTAAGGCACACTCTGACAGGCACGTAGGAATGGTGGGTGGGGAGAATTAGCATTAAAGACACAGGCAACAAAAACAGCTACATTGTGTTCAGAACAGAAAATTCCAATATTCTGAAAGATATAATAAATAATCTGATGGTTGTTTTAAGCTGAAACTTTACAGACACATTCTGGAGACACAAAAGACTTATCTTAAATCTTGAAAAAGGGGTCAAATATGTGCCCTTTAAACCATTTGGGCACAAAAAAAACACATTTGCCACTTTAACAAAGACTTAATTGTTTAATTATTTAATACAATGAAGATTACGCAGTGTTATTGTATCTGATTATTGCATTTCTATACTTCAATGCAGTTACTACCACTAAAAGCCATAAAGCGTTGGTTTTTGATTTGTTTTATCCTTCTGTTTTTTCATCTGTGCTTTATTTTATTTAATATAATCTATGCAGATGGAGTTAATATAACCCAAAAAAATACAAATTAATCTTCTATGAGGAGATACTATATATATAGATGTATATACTTTGTTTATTCTATACTTATAAATTAATATTTCACCTGACAATGAAAACTCATCACTTACCCACCTTAATTTCACCTTTATTCTCTTAATCATGATATTTTGGACCCCACTGAGTTTCAATATTTGTTCTGACAAAACCAATCTTCCAATTATCATCTTGTGTATTTGAAGCAAAACAAATTGCTGGTTTAAAGTGAAACCGTCTGGCTGAACAATCACTTGAAATGGTTAAATAAATGTAAAATAAACAGCTGGTTTTGGTTAACTCTGATATTTTGTAACAATTTGGCAGGGGCACGCAACAAAGTAATGATGCATCCCTTCCCAAAACCCCCTGCTGTAAAAGCCATCACCGACCATGCACCCAGAGAGTGGTCACTAAGGAAGGAGAAAACAAAGGCAGACAGTTTTACACCTGCTCCCTGCCCCGAGAGACTCAATGCAACTTCTTTGAGGTAAGAAAGAAACCCTTTTTGCATTGAAACTAATCTAAAGTTAAAGCCATGCAGAACAAAAAGCTAATCGGATATTTCCATTTTTGCCTTTTGTAGCAAAAAAATAATGATTCTACATAAATTAACAGCTTTTCTGAATTTAGAAGCTTAAACAGTCAAGAGAAGTGAAAAGTTAGACCAGAGATGCCCGAACTAGGGCCCGTGGGCCAAAGTTGCCTCATTGTTAGGCATGGCAGGATAACCGGTTTCAAGGTTTACCGCGGTTTGAAAAACTCAAGGTTTTAAAACCACCTAAATTTTCTGTTATACCGTTCCTACAATATATTTAAGTATTTTTACGACTATTTTATTTTGTTTTTTTAGGGCAAAAGTATCTCTACATCAAAAGCTATTGGTCAGGCCACGATTCAGCAAACATCTGAAAACCAAATCGCTTCTAAATCTACTTCCAAGCTACAGAGCTGAGCAGTGCAGTGGCTTTACTTTATATCAAAAGAAAGGAAAGATCTCCAAAAATGTAAAGTCTGGCATGTTTACCGTTCAAAAATATTTAAAATCTTTATTAAAATAAAATTGTGTTCATTGGGAAAAAAAGTAGTTTTTTTTTTTTACCCTGACATTTGAAAATAGAACATATTTTAGAGCAGTAATCACAATACCGTGATTTTTATCCAAGGTTATCATACCATCAGTATCTTACACCAGCCCATGCCTACCCGTCGTAACCTTTAATTTGGCCCACAATGCCTTTGACAGGAATTGTCATTTCTTATTTAAAGAAACCATTTTTTATTGTTGACTACAGAAAAAGCTAACTAAAATAACAAGTTTTATTTATTTAAATGTTTTTACAATGTAAATAAGATCACCTGATGGGTAGAGGAAATTGCATAAGACATCGGCAAGCAAAACAAGGCAGCATGACTCGTGTATTCAGCATTGAACTCCATTGTATTAGAAATAGGACTGTTTACAGTATGTTTTTTTACTGTAATAAGTTCATTATTAAACTTTTACAATTTTTACTGCATTAGTCAGTACTATTTTAATTAATATTCTCTAATTATTTTTAAATATTAGGAAATTACCCCAGCAAAATTTACTGCAATGCAAGTTGCGTCCCAAATGGAACACTATGTACTAATGCACTTACACACTTAATAGCATAGTGTATGAATGTAGTGTCATCTCAACTGGAATACTAATGTTCTTTTTTACTAAGCAGAATTTCAAACCATTTCCCAGATGACATTTGCCAAATTAGTGAAATAAATCATCAATTTACTAAATAATACCTGCCATGAGTATAATCGCATTCACCATCGGGAGGTGGGAAAATCACTCGTAGCAGAATTTTGCTTTCACAATCCAAAATAAATAATGTAATCCAACACGAGCGCCCGATAGCTCTGCACCTTCGCTACATCAGCAAAGCAGCGGCTGTTGAGTGAGTGTGTGAAGTGTCCAACATTCCACACTTATTTTTACCAAATGAATAAGTGCATCATCCAGGTATTTAAAGTGCACTTATTGTTTTTAGAGTTTTCAGTGAGAACGCACTACTTATGCACTATTCTATGATTTTTTTTGTAGTATAAATAGTATAAGTACGCGATTTGGGATGCACCTACAGTTTGGTATATTTACCTTTGGCCCACAACCCTCTATGAAGATTAAATTTTGGCCCTTCGTAATAAAAAGTTTTAGCCACCCTTGAGTTAGACACTTGCATAACTTGAATGTAAAAAAATGAAGTTGGCTATTGTATTTCCTATTTTCCTAACATTAGGAAACATCTTGAACTTCTGATAAACATACTTACTGTAGGGTAAGTTTATTACAAGTTAGCAAAAAATTCTAACTTTACAGTAGTTTTTATGGATTATTCTTGCAACTGTTTTCTAATCAAATTGACAAACTAATTTGTGGTTTGCGATTACTTCAACTTTGATTTTTTGATTTTTGATTTTTTATTTTTTTGCAACAGTGGGCAGATCTGCATTTCCCCATGTGTCATCATGGCAAACGGACCGTTATGAAAACCGTTCTGAAACTGGGACCCAATAATGGCCGCAACTTCTACACATGCCCAGTTAAAATGGGCAAGCAGTGTAACTTCTTCCAGTGGGCTGAAAATGGCCCTGGCATCTCAATTCTGCCTGGCTGCTGAGTCCACAGTGTGAGTTGGACATGACATCTTTTCAAGTGCATTAAAAAGCTTTTAAAGCAATGTTTGCTTTTTATGTTGAGATGATGAAAACAAGTGTGCTTTGTCATAGTAAATCTTTAATAAAAAAATTCTTTTTAAAAATAAATCATTGGCAATTTATTATGGTCTATTTGGAAACATGTAGCAGTTCAAATACAGTATAAAACATCCAAGAGCTTAATTTTGTTCACAGATCTTTCATAAGATTTAAAAACATTTTAGGAATGTATTTTTAAAAGTGCAAAGTGAACTTAGATCAAAAGGCATATACACTTCAATAATTCATGAATAAAATTTACAACACATGCAAGTATACAATGGTACAACAATTAAAAGCAGTTCACCGTATGCAACTCAGGCGTGTTTGTGAATGGGTTGACCACCATGAAGGGAAACTGGCTGAACCCGGGACGCTTGTTACAAGCAGCACCTTTTGACAAAAGACAAATGCATTTCATTATTCATATATCTTCATATACTAAATCTGAATATGAAAAATAACCAAGTTTTAGCATTTACCATAATCACCAGCAGTATTAGCACAAATAACTGCTCCAAAAAAATCAGGGTAATACTTCTTGATTCTGTTAATGGCCCTCCGACAGGCATCGGTGGGTTGTGCTCCATTTCTCATCAGCTCAACAGCTAGAAAACTTCAAAAAAAAAAAATGAATAAAAGTATTTAATATAATGATACATTTCAGTTTTTTTTTATTTTTTTTTATTCACGTTTGTGTTGTTCTAAAGCCACATGCCTTTTTATTTATTTCAGGGTTCCCACTGTAAACCAAATGTCAAATTTCCTGACTTTCACTCCTGAAAAGCTTAATTTCTGTAACATGTAATGAATTAAAGGCTACTAGGTCAATATACAGTTTCAGCATTGATATCACAATATGTGAATCAGCAATAGTCACATCGCAGGAACGTCAATTTCAAATTGGGATTATAATAAACCAGAGATCACAGTTCAAAACACGTGATGTGGAGTCGTTGCTCTTAATCTCTTAAGTTGAACTCTAATCTAATATGAAAGATTTTTTACAGGTGTGTGTGTGTGTGTGTGTGTGTGTGTGTGTGTAAGGCATTATTTAGTTTAAATCATTTAGTCACAAATATTGTTTAATTATTTAATACAATAAAGACTATGCAGTGCTATTTTACATCTGATAATTGAATTTTTATATTTCAGTACAGTTAGACGTTGGAATTAGATTTTTTTTAATTTCCTTTTGTTTTTTAAATCTGTGCTTTTATTTTATTTAGTATAATTTATGCAGTTGCACTCCCCTACAAATCATTCCAAGCAATATAAAATTAGCAATTCTTTCCAATAGGGTCATTTTGTGAAAATAATATATTCATATTGTGATGTATATCGGGGAAAAACAATATATTGCAATGTCAGTTTTTTTCCCAATATCATTCAGCCCTAAAGGCTACTGTTGTGCTTATAATAATAATAATAATTGCATTATCAGTTAAGTTAATAACAATATTAAAATTGTATTTAAATTGTTTGATTTTTTTTTAATAGCCACTATGAGAAAAACAATGCATAATTTACCTCAAAGTTTGAAAAAGAACAAAAACCCAGACACTAAAGCTGTCATTTTGAACCTAAAACTCTTAAAATTCATATTATCCTGGCATGGTGACTGCATTTGATTTAAGTGATTGCCAGTTGATGAGTGTGAAAGGAATAAAATGGATCTAAAAAACAACCTGAATATAACCACAGGCTTGAAACGGCACAATATAAAAAAATAGGCTATTGAAATTTTAGATTTTGATAAATGGATTTTTTTGGGCGACAAAACTAAAAATTCCTGATATTCCATGACTTGGAAAAATAATTCCCAACTTTCAATGTCTGAAATAAATGATTCCATGACTTTCCTGAATTACGTCACCTGTTGGAAGTCTGTTATTAGGACCACAAATGGAGAATTATTTCTTAAAATGGCTACAAAGTTATATAATCTGATAATTAACTTGATGGATAAACTCATTCATTTCCTCTCGGCTTAGTTCCTTATTTATCAGGGGTTGTCACAGTGATATGAACCACCAAGTATTCCAGCATATGTTTTACACAGTGGATGCCCTTCCAGCCACAACCCAGTACTGGGAAACTTGGAGAAACTACACAGGTGATATATTTCTTGTCATGCTTACGATTAATCCTAATAAAGCTTTTTCTTGGTGAGCGGGAGTGAACTAAAACACTAAATAGTTTCATGAACACACAATCATACAGTATAGAACCCTTGAGAAGAGCACCAATATTTAGGAATTTTGTTAAACCACCTCAACCCTTGTGGTCCAAATAGAAATTGCAACATAAACAGGTTGGAGTAAACAATAGCTATTTGACATAAGCTAAATCTTTAATTCATCAAGGCAGCTCATACAGATTTTTGTCTGCAGACAGAGACTAATAAAATGACATCTCAAGAATAATGATTACCTCGGAAGGAAACGCATCATGATGTCTCCGTCTCCTGTGGCGGCTGCTCCACCGACTGTGCTGTCAGCATAAGCCCCTGCTCCAGCCACTGGTGAATCACCTACACGGCTACACATCAGCATGTATACACTTTACTAAAGCTCTATTGACAAGGGACTGGAAAGCCATTTCTGCTAGTACTGAACAACAGCAGAGCTAAATCTCAGTTGAAGAGATTGTTTTTCCTTCCAGTTTTAAACACTCATGCACTCTGGCTTCAACAGGACACCCGAGACAAACTATAGTAACCGGCTTGTGCTCACCCTGGTATCTTATGTGTTGCTCCATTGGTCGATGTTGCAGCAGCGACCTGTCCTTGCCTTCCGATCACAACCATACCTAATCAAAATAAACAGTTAGAATGTAAAACTAGGATCATATGCGTCAATGAATTGAATCAAAGCAGCGGTTTGCAAGTATGTCCTCAAGGCATGAAGCCCATTTATCGCGCTTTCTTCTCATTATGCAAATTCAAACTAATGAGCTTAGTACTCTGTGGACAAGTCCATGTCTGCTTGCAGAAAAATACATTTGCACCAACAGATTTCATTGTCTTAAGACTGATCGTTTTTGTCTTACCAGATAACTATTTCAAAAGTATTTCAAGCCTTTATGTAGCCCCTAATGTTCTACTCTCTCGGCTCCAAGCCGGATTAATATCAGCGCTTCAAAAATGGGAGATGTGTGTATTAACATGGACACAAAAAACAGCAGCTGCTAGCATCAATTCCAAGTAGTTTTCTCACTTCTAATAACTGACCTAAACTCCCCCCTCAACCGCACTCCCAACTGGGTCTTAGCAAAGACTATAGAATACACAAGATGTGTCACTATTATAGTTTTGAATAGGGTAAAGTGTAATGGTCAATATGATGAATGAAGCCCCACCTTCAAGTACAGGAGCCAATCATAGATCGATATAGACTGACGATTCTCTGGGGAAGGGTTCGGACCAGACATGACTTTCTGCAGATTTTGTGATTCAAACGTTTAGAAATGAAAGACAGTATTTGTTTATTTTTATTGGTTGTTCATAATATGAATTTTATTTTAAGCTTTAAGCAATTTTGGAGAATTTGATGTTTCCCCATTCAAACAGAATGCCCGAGCATACTGCCTGAGAGCCATTTTAAAGATGGCCATCAAGGGAAATTACTTGCCTTGAAAGGCACTTTGATCTTAGCACTATAAAGGACTTTTTGCACCAAATGTTTCCATTGGCTGTGTATAAAATCACATGACTCTCTACTTAAATAGTGGGCGAAAAATTGCATGTGACAAATGTATGTCTGAATTAAAAGTACTCATAATAGAGAACATAAAAAGTATCCAGATGATCTACTACTTCCAGAGGGATTCTGAAATGTGCATATGATGGATACTTTACTTTTGTATGAGGCTCAAAAACAATACATTAGGTCCAAGAACATTTGTAAATGCCAATGAAGTGATGCTAACTGGTCACGTGAGAGTAAAATCATAGTGAATGCAGTATGCCCAGAATAAGACTGAGATTTCTAAAGGCCGGCTCACACTGTGCGATTTTATTTATTTATTAATTTATTTATTATTAAATATATATATAATCCTGAACTATTATAGCATGTCAGACTGCACAAACATGGCTCCCATGTCACACTGTGAGATCTCAGCTGCCATAAAGTCAGACTGAACGACAATGAAGACTCGCCAAACATGGAAGAAAACGTCCCGAACGGAGTTTGACATCATCCATTCGTGACACTTTCACTATCCCACGTTCTGAAATGATTCCTCACAGCAAATGTAAACTATCTGTAGCAGCAATTTTGCACGAGGCGTCTCAATAATAAAACCAGGAAGAAAAAAACTGTTGACATTTCCCCACAGTCATTTGAATTGGTTTTAGCCTGGGATTTAAGGAATCTTTTAGGAATTCCCAAATTTGTCTCAGATGACAAAATCATGGCTGAAATCTCACAATGTGCGCAGGGCTTTAGGGTGCTTTCACACCAGGACTTTTGGTCTGCACATGGATTCGTTTGATGTCAGAGTTTGGTACATTTAGCTAGTGTGAATGATGTCTTCTGAACTCGAGTGCACACTCACAAACCCTACCCGAGTCTGCCTGAAAAAGGTGGTCTGGGTATGGTTCTTGCTAACTCTGGTCTCTTCAGATGCTCCAGAAGTGAACTCTGGTTCAAGACTGACCCAGCGATAATGTCTGCTTGTCTTTTCCACAAACGACTTCTGCAGACATTACGCTATGTTCTGAACATTTTTTATATTTTTGCGGCAGATAGATGCAAATCGCTCTCTGTATGTTACCAAAACCAAAAGATTCAGTAAAAATAGAATGACCACAATGTGTATATGTCTTTTCATTTTGGCTATACACAACAGCAGCTTGATGATGCAAAAAAAAAAGATGGTGTGAACAAACCAGTCGAGAAGGTGGCATTGGGGGACAGTTGAACTTGGGTTCGGTCCAGGCAATTGAACCAAGTGTGAAAGCACCCTTAGTTCCTATAACCATTTCCAGACGTACCCACTTTTTATTGTGTTTGCCTAACCCAGTCTAACCCAGCAAAATAGGAACTACCAGTAACAAGGTGTCTGGCTACAGGTATTCTATACAAAACATTACTACCAACTACTTTAAAAAGCAATTTGATCATAAAAAAACAGGGTCTATGTATTCCACTAAATCTAGTTAATGACACTGTTAATAGCAGTACTTCAATACACTCATGTCACTTCAGAGTTTGTACTATCAGGACAATTGTGCTAGGGGAAAATTAGTGCCTTTTGAGCTGGAGGAATTTTTGATCGTTCTAACATCTACTGATGTAAGTATCCATATTTTATTATGCAAATGATTTTAGTTCTAGGAGCATTTTTGATGTTGTATACAGTGTTTGAAGTTGCTGTTAGATATCTTAAGTCACTTTAAAGTGCAGTAATGGTGGAATTCATGAGAGGCATATGGACAAAAAAATACAACAGTTTCTAGCATCAGGCAAGGGAATGAGGTTTACTTGAACAACTTGTGTTTTCTGGTCTCTGTTACACTTGGAATAAATAAGGATTAACATTTACCAATTGTGTCATGAGATCTGGGGTCAAAATTTCCTCTCGGGTGCTTTGGCATCCATTGCTTGGCTTTGGGCTTGTATGGTCCACATGATTCGGAAGGGTCTGGAGAAACATTCTAAAAAGAGAATATGAATACAGAACAGATTATTCTCTAAATTATCCTTTGATCTGAGACATGGAGTAAGGCTATTTATTTATTTAGCTTTTAGAAATGGCATTACATAGCAATGTTATTGACTACATGTTCCTGCTTGTTATGTTTTATCCACGTTTTCTGGTTTATTTTTGAAGATTTTATTAACTTACCCAACAACCCTATATGGTTTAATCAGAGTATGAAAAAACAAAAATAATAATAATGTATTCAGAGCATTGTTTCCACATATTTCCATAGGGCTTTGATTGTGCCAATAGCAGAATGTGGAATCAACCACTGTATTCTTCATAAATCTCACTATGCATTATTCATTGGTTTGTTTCACGGTGAATATTTTCTAGTCTGAGAAAAAAACTGACTGAAACTTTATTCGTATCTAACCACACAATCTTTCAAAGCTTTGGCACGTTTGAAGTATACTGAAATGGTTTATCTGCCATAGATCATCTCCTAAACCCATGTTTGAAGTTGCCAAAGGTGTTTAAGAACTTTAAAGGTAAACCCTGGAGTGATGATTACACACAGAGGTTGCTGTTTTTTGGGGGACTCACCTTTCTATAGTTGGGTTGACAATTCTGCTGCAGCCACTGAGAGAAAATAGCTATTGATTTGTTAGTTGACAAGTCCTCAGATGTGAAGCCCATGTTTTGAGCAAAGATTGTGGCTGCATAAAAAAAAAGAGGGTTTTTTTCTTCAGTTCCAGTGTATTTCAAATGGCAAGGGAGTTTTGAACAAAATGAATCAGCTAGTAGAGCCGATCTGAAATAAACATTAGATACAGGAAAGAGCAAAAATGGAGCAGAGGGAGGCTTACTCAGCCTTTTTTATTGTAATGTGGATGTTAAGCAGCCACGCACACAGCAAGAAAGCCGTTTAGTACTCAATAATTCCTTTTAATTAAGAGAGCAGATGGAATTCATAGAATGGCACAACACTATGGATGGAATTACAGTATGTAGAGAATGTAAAGTGTAAAGAGTATTACCGAATGTAAAGTGCTTCATACTTTAAAATGAATCTGAGCAGTTTCTACGTACAGAATTCCCAAAGGTCATGGAATGTCTGGAATATTGTGGGATTTTAAAAGGCGTTTTGAAATTCAAGGCATTTTTTTTTGTCCAAGTCACAAAATATAAGAGATTTGTGTTGCTTTAAATTTAATTTCCATTTATTAAAATGTACATTTTCTACACCATTTTCAATCACACTGTTTCACATCTATTATTATGGTTAGACAATTTTTCAATCCATTTTTATCTCTTACATCATCATTACTGGAATTCCCTTAAGCCAAATGCAGTCACCAGACTGTACCTGTTAATTAAGGATTATATTACAGGATAATATCAATTTTAGAAGTTTTGGTTCCAAAATTACCACTTTAAAGACTGAATGTTAAAAAATAGATGACAGAAAAGCTAAATGGAGGGTTTTTAAAACTACAATCAAGCTACTAATAGCACTTCACAGCCAAACAACCAGTATCTCAATTTGCTTCCAAAATCGGTGTTAAATTATCCATTGTTGAAAAGTCAGTGTTAGCTAAGAGTGGGAACCCTGAACCTATAATTTAGAGTTTTAAACTGTTGAAGCGACCTCTTTGATTTAAATGTCCTTTTCAATTTGATGTAAACACCTACAAGACCTTTTGACCAGCTACTTTGCGATTATGAACATGGAGACACCTCTTACCTGACTCGCCCACCATGAAGGTGTGCTCTGTGTGTTCCATCACCGCTCGAGCGACACCCACAGCATTTTTGACCCTGCGCAGATCTGCCACTGCTCCTACTTCCATCGTGTCCCTGAACATGGAACATACAGTATTCAGCTTATTTTGCAATGCAGAAGTAAGCTTATTTTCCGCAATTGTGTTTAATTCTGATTCATTTTCCATAGCTTGGAATAACCAATGGCAGTAAACGATCAAACTATTTGCACTACAAATCGGTTTATGACATCCAGTCAATCATTTTCTTTTCGGCTTAGTCCCTTTATTAATCAGGGGTCTCCACAGCAGTATGAACCGCCAACTTATCCAGCATATGTTTTACGCAGCGGATGCCCTTCCAGCCGCAACCCAACACTGGGAAACACCCATACACACTCATTCACAAACACTTAGGACAATTTAGTTTATTCAATTCACCTATAGCGCATGTCTATGGACTGTGGGGGAAACCGGAGCACCCGAAGGAAACTCACGCCAAGATGGGGAGAACATGCAAACTCCACACAAAAATGCCAACTGACCCAGCTGAGGCTTGAACCAGCGAACTTCTTGCTCTCCGGCAATCATGCTACCAACTGTGCCACCGTGACGCACTCCTTTTATAACGATATATAAACATTTTAATATTAAGATAAAAATGACCAGTTTGCAACATCAAGCAATATAACGAGCTGTGATAGCAGAAAGTCAATGAACCCAAGAGGTCACGACACATTTAAGTTACAATGGCTGTACTTGCCCTTACATGAAAAATACGAAAAATGAAAATGAGATTAATTTTTACATGGCAGTTTTCAATTAAAGACTGAGAACTTTATTTGTTTTTCTTGCATTTTCCCATTTGCATTTTATTTTACATAACAGCATTTGAAGGGAATGAAAATGCATTTTTAAAAAACAAATCTTTGTACAAACTATAAAAATGATTTTTGTGAAGTCATGGACACGCATATTTTTTGATTATTTGATATAAATTTGCAAGTAATTGACCACTAAAACAATAAAATTGAACCACAGGGCCATCAACACAGGTGTGTAGTGTTTTGCCAACTAGCAGTTTTTTTGGATTGTGAAAAACGTATATCAAATGCAAACTTGGAAGAATACTTAATTTAATCGAGAGATGTTTGTCTTTGCTTGACCATCACTGATGATGTCAACTAGATCAGGTTATTGCCAAAAAGTGTTACGTACTGTATAACCACTGTAAATAAGAATGTGTGAACTTTATATATTAAAAAATGTTTATTTAAAATTGTGATTTTATTAAAAAAAATGGTTTAAAATCATTTTCATTATACTCTTCATTTTTTTCAACATTTTAAAACACACACACACACACACACTTAAGTTTTTTTTAAACTGTCCTGATAAGTATTGTTTTAAACTTATTTATTTTGCAATATCCTCTGACTTGATGAATTAATGTAGTATAGCTTGAATTCATGTGTCAATGAAGTCAAAATATATCAACATATATACTATAATTAAAAAGTTGTCACGGTGGTGCAATGGGTAGCACAATTGCCTCAAAGCAAGAAGGTCACTGGTTGGAGCCTCGGCTGGGTCAGAAGATGTGGAAGAAGGCATTTCTATGTGGAGTTTGCATGTGCTTCCTGTAGTTGTCGTGGGTTTCCTCCGGGTGCTCCGATTTCTCCCACAGTCCAAAGACATGTGGTATATGTGAATTGGGTAGGCTAAATTCTCTGTAGTGTATGTGTGGGAGTGTATGGGTGTTTCCCAGTGATAGGTTGGATGCTGGAAGGGCATCCACTGCATTAAAAAATATGCTGGATAAGTTGGCGGTTCATTCCGCTGTGGCTACCGCTGATGAATAAAGGGACTATTCCAAAAGAAAATGAATGAATGAATAATATAATAATCGAGATATTTCTTTTACTCTGATTTTTATTGAATTCTTATTTTATTGATTTCCAGTGTGGGTGCGTGTCTGCTAATTCATACTTATTATACACTAATACAGTACGTGTCTATATAATATGTACTTACATGTAAATACACTTACTTACATTCATACTTAATATACACAGTTGCCTACCCATTCATGATCATCGCGTCCAGTGTTGTCTCTCCGCGCTCGTCCGGACTCCCGCCGAATCCGACGCTCCCATCGCACTGCACGAGCTCACAGTATGCACAACCCCGCTCCACCGCGTCCAGAACCGAGCCACCCTTCTCCAACGCCTTCCAGGCTACAGAAACAAACCAGACTGCGATTAAACCCAAAACTTCCCTCAGAGATGAATCACGGAGAGTTATTGTCTGACCTGTGCCGGCTGCATCCTCAAAGCGCCATGTGTTTATCACCAAGGGCAGCGAAGCTAGATTTAGAGGAAGAAAACAAACAATGATAAATAATCGCTGAATCATATTTTATTACGGGTTCCACGCAATGTCTACTTGATGTATGAAAACATCCTGGTCACATGCTATGTCATGCAACTATTTACTTCCGTATTTTGTCACATGACGAAGACGTTATTTAAAGGGACCGCGCAGTCATAAATCGTCAAGCAAATGAGGTAATGTTTTGATAGTTTTTATTCGAATGTCTTTGGTGTTCAGTTATTTTAAAACTAAATCATTTAAACGTTTTCTGATTTTCCATAAGCTGGCAGTTGTGTGAAGAAGACCAAGATTCAAAATCAAGGTAAATTTAACCTGGGAAGATTGTTATTTAACCTTTTTATTTTAGCGGAAAGGGTTTAAACAAACTGTAATATCAAAGCAAAAAGGATTATTTTGTTATATGTAGAACATACAGATTAGTTAACATTGTAACTAGCTCTGAAAAACAACAACAACAAAACCACCCCAAAAAGCCAAACATACTGTAGCCTCATTATCTGAACATTAGAATTTAAAATATGGCTCTCCCATGGCCGGAGTGGGACTCCTTTTTAGCCCAGGAGTTTTAAGCCTTAGACTATATTTACATAACATAATTTCCAATTCAGTACCTCAGTGAAGATTTATTTGAGTAGTTAACCCAATGTAATGTCAAACAGTATCAGAATCTATTTTCTGTAAGAATTAGCGCGCATAAATATCCAAACCTTGAATGAAAAAATATGAAATAAATACAAATATATATTAATTAAATGTATTGAATGTTCTAATAACTTTTTATTTTTATTTTTCATAAATATGAGAACATTAAAGGGCACATCTTCAACACTATTCTTTAAAACATCACAATGTCCTTTTCTGCAATATCTGAATATATATTCTGTGCAAAATAGTTTACAGATATCCGGACCGTAAACACAAATAAAGAATAAAATAAGTACTGCACTGTTATCTGCCAGACATTTTTAACCACACTATTACTTTCTAACTATGGCTTCATGTTTTTTTCTTTTCTTGCTTTCTGATCAAGTTAAGTCAGATTTATTAATGAAGTGAATAATTTCATTGTCTCAGGACATTTTTCATTGAGCTGGTGTAATATTCATTAATATTAATTATTGGAATTCTTATATTCACTCATTGACAATCCTGCCTGCCCATTCTAGTGTTTTGTGCTCATGACTGATGCTTGCAACGTTACTTGCCCTGGCTCTTCACTGTTAGCAGCAAACTGTACAAGAGGCTGCTATTGCTGAAGAGCTACAGTACAAGAAAAAGTTTGGTACATAAACAGTGGTTTGCAGACATCGTTGTTTTGCACTGCTCCTAACTAGCTTAACGTTAACTTACCAACCATTTCATCATCTTCATGTGTTGTTGTACTCTCGCTGCCGCTGGTTTTAACGAAAAATGTACTCAGCTTTTCTACTTCTGGCCTTTTCAGTGCCACCCTTGCGCTTTTTATTATACATTTTTCATCTCTCGAGCATCTCTTAACAAATGATTTTGCTGATGAGCAAGGTGCCACTGTTGGGGAATCGAATGATAATTACGTCATCATTAACCTGCAGGCTGCATTCTGCTCATAAGACTGCAAGAAAATAAATAAAACGAGTGGAGCTGCGTTGAAATAATGAATTAAAAGAGTGAAGCTATGGTCAAACAAATAAATAAATAAATAAATAAATACATTTAAAAAAAGTGTGACTTCTGAGAGTGCAGGCAGCTAGGGAAACTGGCCCTCACGGCCAAAGAAATGGACCGGCCAACCGGGAATACTCTAGGTCCTCCCAATTAGCCAATTCGGGCCTGGGCACTCCTATATCTAAATGTATTACCTTCACATGTTCTATACAGTTTCAACTTTAAAATCACTTTCAAAACAGTTTTTGTAAAGAAGCTCTAAGGCCCCTCCAAGTATTGGAGGAATCAGCAACCAACAGCCCAGAATGAAAACTGAACATTGGCATCATCGGTAATAATGCATTTAAATACACATAATAAAAGTGTAAAACAGTGTCAAAATGTCTGGACTTGACAGGATTAGCAAAGAAACTGAGATTAAAAGATCTGTTCTAACTCTCTGTGATCCAACTACACTTCAAGAAGCAATTGCCTGTGCCTTTAATGCTAGTTCTCCCCACCCACCGTTCTCATGTGCAAGTCAGAGTGTGCCTCAATCTCCGCCTCCGCTGTGTCAGATAAACAGCACAGTGACAGGCATGAAGGAAGCAGATCTCACGTAATGTTTGTGAGAAATACTACAGTAAGAACTTTCCTAATGATAATTTGATGTAATTGTAGTGGAATTAATTCAAGCCTTTCTGCAACGATGAGTCACACACAATGTCATTACAACGTTCACACACACAGACACACACGCACACACACACACACACACACACCCACACACGTTTAAATTTGCACTGTTTTTGCTCATGTGACAGGAAGCACGTTAATATATATTGCTGTATAGTTATATCTTCTTTTATAATTGTACTGACATGAGGCTGTGGTGATAAAATAAGGATGGTAAAATCGCTGTAATTCATTAAAAACATGCACTGTTTAAAAAAAATTGTAAACTTGTAAAACTCGTTCTTGATCACATTTGATGATGATCGATGATCACAGAGAGCTCAACAGATCTTGTAATCCAGGTGTCGTTGCGGATGTCCTGTCTTGTTGATATGATTATACATGCTTCTACGGAGACATGTTAATACGCAGCTGTCAATCAATTTGGTGGGCAGGGAAATGGCAGTCCTGCGCACGTTCTCTCTGACTCAAAAATTGAAATTTTCAAGAGGGTATAATAAATTGTATGTTGTGTTTTTTAGCCTGAAACTTCAAAGGTACATTCTGGAGACACAAAAAACTTAAGTTACATCTTGCAAAAAGCCCAAAATTGGAGCTCTTTAACAATTTAAAATGTTAAATACTTCCTGATCGCTGAAAAACACTATAGTTACAGCACTGACTTTAGCATAGCTGCTATACACAGCATCTAAAGACTAGTGGTAAACTAGGGGCTTCTTATGGAGTGAGTCGCACATTGTTCATCACATGGGATTTTGTCACCTGGTTAAATAAAGCACATTATATCTCATAGTAAATCCTACAGGAACCTCAGCACAGAAACCAAAAATAGGATAAAAAGGGGCACAATTAAGTGGCCTGCCCTCTTATATGCTTAAACATGACAGCTGTAGTACCTACAATACAGATCTTGACAAAGCATTGCTTTAAACGTGCAAAAAAGCAATGATATTGAATTTGCTGTTACATTATTCATAAAAGGAATATACAGTGTTATACCATACTTTATTCATGGGTTCGCCCTCATGCAATAATGTCTTGTGAAAGAGTCTGAAGGAGCTTAGAGGAGGACAGCAGCTCAGAAAGGCCAACACAGAGAGTTATTAAACACACAGAGAGCGCAGACACATCTAATACTGCTAACTTACACTGGCACAGACAGAATCCACAGAAATGTTAACAGAGCCAAACATCAATTTCTCTATTGTAATAATATAATGTTTGTGTGGGGTTACCAGTATATTAGACGAGCAAAGACCTCTCTTGTAATAATGTAAGCAATCTTCTAGAGTGTCATAGACAACGTTAACAGGTAATATATTTGAAGTTTGGACGCTCAGTCAAAAAGAAAATGTACGTTTGGAAAGGAAATGGTCTTGACAGAATGAAAGGAGGACACTTGGCAACATGCACTACGCAGAAAGCATCTCAATTCCTTTCAATGCATTCCGACACACACTGATTGGACCATGAAGAAAAACACAGCCACTGATTTGAACAACACAGCTTAAAGATGATTGTGGAAAAGTGTTTTTTTTATTTTATTCCTATATTATTTTTTATTCACTATATGCTGTTTGTTTTTGTTCAGAGCCCTGCTTATGATGTGAAAAAATATGTATACATTATGCTTTATATTTCGTTTTAGTTAAATGGTTGCAATGAATTGAAAATGCATCTTAATTTAATTTTAAAATACAGCTTAATTTGTTTCTTTGTTTTAGTAAATCATGGCCATGTTGAACTTGATTTCACAAAAAAGAAATAGATTTAAAAAATTTTCATTATGTCTTGTACGTTTTACTAAAAACAAAGGAATTAATTAGTAAAACATGCTATATTTAATTATTCAATCATACATTCATTTTCTTTTCGGCTTAGTGCCTTTATTAATCTGGGGTCGCCACAGCGGAATGAATCGCCAACTTATCCAGCACATGTTTTACGCAGCGGAAGCCCTTATATTATATTATATTATATTATATTATATTATATTATATTATATTATATTATATTATATTATATTATACATGAATTATATGTTGCAATAATTGGCGGTTCATTCCACTGTGACAACCTCTGAAATAGAGACTAAACCGGAGGAAAATAAATGAATATATTATATTATATTATATTATATTATATTATATTATATTATATTATATTATATTATATTATATTATATTATCAAGCTGTTTGGACAGACATGTGTGTAGGTATAGTGTAGATATCGTCATATTGGGGTGATATAAACACACCCAGTCCTTTTTTTCAATTAAACAACATAAAATCGGTGGACCAATTGGAGCGGTTTTCAGACCGACAGCAACTTGACGTAGGAGTGCGGTCCCCCGCCCACCGAATTGATTGACAGCTGCTTATTAACATGTTTTCTTAGTAACGCGTTTAATCATATCCAGTGTTGCCAGATTGGGCGGTTTCCCGCCCAATTGGGTGGTTTTGAATTTATATTTGCGGGTAAAAAATGACATAGGTGGGTAGTGAAAATTTGGCCAGTTTTGCAACGGCATGCCTGCCAGCCCCGGTCTGACCTTATAAACCTGTTTTGATCTCCCAAAGAGATGCCATAGCCCCCGTTCTTCGCATACAAACGCTTAGGAACAGTGTAGAAACGCTTGTGATCTCCCTCCTCGACACAAACTCTCAATCACACTCCCACTATCCCCCCGCTTTTCAACTTCACGAAAGGTTATTATAGTCTACTGATTGTTGGGCGGCGCTTTTTGGTTTTCAGCAGTTTTTTGACAGTTTTTGGGCTGGAATCAGTCAGCTGCATCTGGCAACACTGATCATATCAACAAGACAGGATGTGCGCAAAGCCACCGGGAATAAAAGGTCTGTTCAGTTTGCTAGGATCATCAATCATCATCAAATGTGATCATGAGTGAGTTTTACAAGTTTAAAATGTTTTAAAACAGTGCATGTTTGTAATCTTTATCACCACAGCCGCATGTCAGTCCAATTATGAAAGAAGACGCTTCAATACCATTTTGTGGACGTTAAATCAGGTTTATTTTGTACAACAACATAACGGATATCCATACAGCAGTGGATATAAACATGTATCCTGTCACATTTGCGTGCAAAAAGAGTATAACGCTAAACGCGCGTGCTGTCTGTGTGTGTGTCTGTGTGTCTGCGCATTGTGTGTGTGTGTATCAGTGTGTGTGCCTGAACTTTGTAACGACATTGTGTGTGACTCATCATTGCAACTCCACAACAAATGCATCAAATACTCATATAAGTTCTTTCTGTAGTATTTCTCACAAACGCTACATGAGATCTGCTTCCATCATGTCTGTCTGTGGTCTGACACAGCGATTAAGGCAGGCTGACAGGCACGTGGAAACGGTGGGCGTTAAAGGCCTTAAAGGCGCAATACACAAAAACCGCTGATGGTCAGTGCTATAAAATAGAAACTTATGAAAGTTATAATAAAAAATCTGATGGGTGTTTTGAGCTGAAACTTTACAGACACATTCTGGAGACTCAAAAGACTTAACATACAAAGACTAATAAATGATATAAAAACATTGTTCATTGTTAGTTAATTATATTATGTTATGTTACGTTACATAATTCATTCATTCATTCATTTTATTTTCATAAATAGTCTCTTTATTAATCTGGAGTCGCCACAGCGGAACGAACCGCCAACTTATCCAGCATTTGTTATACGCAGCGGATTCCCTTCCACCTGCAACCCATCACTGGAAAACATCCATACACACTCATTCACACACATACACTACGGACAATTTAGCTTACCCAATTCACCTATACCACACATCTTTGAACTTGTGGGGGAAACCGGAGCACCCGGCGGAAACCCACGTGAACACAACAAGAACATGCAAACTCCACACAGAAACGCCAACTGACCCAACCAAGGCTCGAACCAGCGACCTTCTTGCTGTGAGGCGACAACACTACCTACTGTGCCACCGTGTCGCCATATTATATTATATTATATTATATTATATTATATTATATTATATTATATTATATTATATTATATTATATTATATTATATTATATTTTAAAACATGCTGGAATAATTTGCGGTTCATTTCACTGTGGCGACCTCTAAAATAAAGACTAAGCCAGAGAAAAATGAATAAATAAATAATTATATTATATGATATTATATTATATGATATTATATTATATTATATTATATTATATTATATTATATTATATTATATTATATTATATTATATTATATTATGTTATATTGTATTATGTTATATTATATTATATTATATTATATTATATTATATTATATTATATTATATTAAATTATAGAAAGTATTCCTTAAATTAACACTAATTATTTAATTTAACAAAGATTAATAAATGACATAAAATCATTGTTAGTTGATTTAAGCTATGTGATGTTACTATGTTATTATTATGTTTTTCAAATAAAATGTTACTACAATTTCTATGTACTATTTTAGTTCTTATATGGATCAATTAAACTGGGGCTTATATATGAATTTCGAATAAACCCCAAAAGTATTACAAATGTATCTATTTACTAATTAGGGCAAAGGTGGCTCTAAAATTGACTTCCACTGAAATCTGGTTATTATATGCTATATGAGTGCTTCCGTATGTTTTCCCACAAAAAGTCAAACAGATGGCTGAATGTGTTTATTACCATGCCAGACTTTGGAAATGCATTTGAATTTCATGAAGTCCTTTTTAAATTGGTTTAAAAGATGGGATTCTGAGTAAACTCCAGGTGAGGTGGAGCTCACTAACACCACCATCACCTCATGAATGGAGAAAACGGCATTCAGATTTCAATATTTGGCATTGGAATAAACATCCAGCAATGACTGATCTGCAATCAGAGGATCTCAAATGTTGATGAACAAAGCATTGGGAAGTGGACTGTCCTCACAAGGGGGGATGCATCTATATTAGTCTCTATTTAGGCCTATAAAGAGACTTTTAAAGTAATGCGATTTGAACGCCAACAACAGTGTTAATTATCACATTTTACGCAGGTATTTTCTGTCTATTTTTAGGCCAGTAAGCAATTAAATATACGCTTAAAAGTGAGATTTTAAACACTGCTTACAAAATGTCATCTAATAGGAAAAGATCAGCGTTCATTTATGTAAATAAATCATAACAGATTTTGACATACTTTCATTTAAAAAGGATAAACAAAAAATTATGGCTGAAAAACTAAGTGTGAATATGATTTTTTTAATGTCTTATACAATTATTAACTTCAGATTCAGATACAGACTTGCATTTTGCAGAGGCGCTGTTTATATTTTTATACATAAATGCTATGTAAATTATATTCAAATTGCTCCGAGGAAGATATAGAAACATTGCATTCAGAATATTTTGGCATATTTTACAGAGCTGGAAATCTTTTTTTTTGACCCAAAGTATTAAAAGCAATGTCTTGAACAGGAACTGACACAAAACATGGTTAATTGTGGGACGTTTAACAACAAGCATTTAGCATAATGTGATATTGAATATGCTTCACAGGGTAAAAAGCATTCATCTAAAGCCCTTCTGTCATCATATACAGTGTCTTTATGCAACATTCACCATGGCTGTCAGCATTAAATTAAGCAAATCCTGTACATTTCACAGGGGACTGTACAGTAGTTGAAATTAGATTATGTTACTTGGGTATTACATGGAAATCACATTACAAGTCTTTGGTTCGACAAGAAAAAAAAAACGAATTTGCATCAAGTAGAGGATCCTGAAAGCATGTGAATATATACATTTATAAATAATATATTTACATATGGGTCAAAGGCTTAAATGGATTTTCAAGCATCAAAATAAAGGTGTAATACAGATTTATTCATTTTTTTCCATGTGCATTTGCATTTTTCATGTTCTATTTAAAAAAATAATGATATATGATCATATAATGTGCTTCCCTTAGCATGATTCATAGATAACACCTACTGAAATGTACTAACAATAGTTTAAATATCAAAAAAGTCTTGTTAGGCATATTTATTAGATTAGCTGGGCTTCCAGCTAATTCTATCAAACCTCTTCAGCTGCTTCAGAATGCAGCAGCATCTATCAAACCTCTTCAGCTGCTTCAGAATGCAGCAGCACAAGTGGTCTTTGATGAACCCAAAAGAGCACATGTCACTCCGCTACTCACCCGTTTGCACTGGCTGCCAGTTGCTACTCGCATCAAATTCAAAGCTCTGATGTTTGCTTTCAAAGCAACCTCTGGCTTTGCTCCTTCTTATCTGCACTCACTTCTGCAGATTTATGTGCCCTCCAGAAACTTGCGTTCTGTGAATGATCGTCGCCTGGTGGTTCCATTCCTAAGAGGGAAGAAATCACTTTCCCGAACTCTCGCATTCAATCTGCCCAGTTGGTGGAATGAACTCCCTAACTACATCAGAACAGCAGAGTCACTTGCTGTCTTCAAGAAACGACTAAAAACGCAACTGTTTAGTCTCCACTTTCCTTCCTAATCTTAACTGCCTCTCTGGCTATACCACTAACTGTACGATCTCAAAAAAAAAAAAAAAAAATTACATTACTAATGCTTTGCTTCTTAGACTTTACACACCTGAAACTTGTCTATAGCACTTGTTTACTGCTGCTCTTATAGTTGTGTAAATTGCTTCCTTGTCCTCATTTGTAAGTCGCTTTGGATAAAAGCGTCTGCTAAATGACTAAATGTAAATTTATAACAATAATTAGTTGATCATATTTACAATCACAAACACTGCAGTTTAAATCTTCACTTATACGGCTGTACTTATGTAACTATCTTTGCCCCATTGACTACATTATAACCATATTTTTTGATTGCAAAGCCAGCATATAATCATGCGTTTTTGATTGTTAGTGTTTTTTTCCTTTGTGATAAGAGGTCAAATTTGTCATTTTTACTGTTGATCATCAGTTGACACCATTCAACCCTTAGAAAGCCCTGTGCAAAAAAAAAAAACATCTGGCATTTATATGGAGTTCTATAGAGTATAACAGCAAATTATAATGTGTGTACTGTACATAAATACACTTACTGTGTTTACTATGTTCTGAGATGCTTAGTTAGATTAGTTAGAAGTCCTCAAAGGTCACACACAAACACACGCTATAATGTCTATAAAAACATATACAAGTTTTTTTTTTAACTGCAACTGATGATCAACAGGACATATTACAAATTGTACCTCTTCCTGACAGGTAAAACCACCAACAATCAAAAATGCATAATTTTATCACACACTTAGAATGTACTCGATTAAATCTGCATTATCAGTGGTTATCAGCTAATAGATATGGGCCAGTAGGGGCCTACTGGTAGCGTAAGAAGGCTGTTATCATCCATCCACATGGTAAAATAATAGAGAAGATAAAATAATAGAGAAGACTCCAGATCCAGATCAGTTTTTACATTACTGTGTTGGTTGGGTTTAGGGTTGGGGTAGGGGTAGACGTTTATAAAATGCAATTAATGGAAAATGTAATAAATAATATAAATAATTCTCGTTAACTTCCGGCCGCAGCCATATGTGCTCTACAGCTGATTAACCTTGTGAATGGATGATAACAGGCTTCTGAGCCTACCAGTAGGTGCAGAAGGTGCCTACTGGCCAATATCTATTAGCTGATAACCACTAATAACGCTCATTCAATTGAGTGATAACATTAAAATTGGCTGATTATGTGGTGTCATGGCTTTGCGATCAAAAAATGTCATAATGGTAGTCAATGGGGCAAAAACAGCCACGGACATAATGAAAGAGTAGTAAATTTGCCCAGAGTGTATTGTTGAGTTTTTGAAAATATCCAAAGGATTTCCCCCCCCAAAAATGTGTCAAAATAAGAGTCACCAAATATCATACCGTTTGCTGAAACACAGAGAAAGTTGTGGCCAAATTAAGACTCAAAATCACCCCAGAGGGGATGAAAACACCCCCAAAACACACAAGGGTTAATTATTTAAAATATAAAATTTAATAAGATGACTTATTATTATTTTAAGTAGAAAGTACAAGGCAGAATAGGTTTTTTTTTTTTTTTACATAAACATATGAAGAGTTCAGATGCAAAAACTGCAAAGTGCTGTCTAAAATTTCCATTAAAAAAATTAACATTTTTCTCAGCCTCCTTTGTCTATGTTGAGATATTTAACTTTAAAGACCAGGAAAAGGACTTTATTCTTTGCCATACAAGTGATGTTAATGAACATGCACACAGGAACTTGATAAAAATGCTCATTTTAGAGGAAAATGTCAGACAGCATTTAGAGGTTTTTGCATTTAAACTCTTCATATGTTATGCTGAAACATGTCAAGCCATATTTGAAACAATAGACTCTTGACTTGCATTTAATTAGCTTTTTATGTATCAAATTTAGTTTCTAAGACATTTTTTTCATATAAAATTGAAATTCTATTTGATGTTGACGCCAAAAGTCATCTTTGCCTCATATATTGTAATACCTTTACCACTTCAAAGGATTAGATTCCAATCCTTTCTATGAATCATCCAATATCCTCAAATTTAGTTTCTTCAGAAATGTAGAGAGATAAAATTGGAATTCATTTTTATTCAGATCATGCCATATTTCTGAACCAGCTTCTCCATTGGGAGATGTGGATAACATCAGAAATGTTAAGAGACTATGAAAAAGATATTAAAAAGAAAAAGCATGAGAAAGAAAGCTTTAAATCCAATATGTGCTGGATAAAAAATAGAAGCATTGACAAACCTGTGAAAAGACGAACAAAACAATGATATTTTCCAAAGAAACGATGCTTGTGTTTTCCCACCGGCGGTCAGAATAAGCAGACAGTTGCAGTTTTCACATTCGTCCAGTCAAAAGCATCTAACCTTCTGGGGCAATTCATGTTTCTTAGAGGAGTTAGAAGTCAGTCAATGAAGCTTTTGCACCATGATATCACATATATAGTCTTGTCCATGTCTGCTGTCCGGTCAGGGACTGTGATTTCTGTTTTGAACAGGAAGGCAACCCCGGAGCGGCTACATTTTATAGCAGTATATCTGGGTTCATTCCAGCTCAACTCCCTGCAACTACCATTAATGTAGAATGAATGCCTCTGGCAAAAGTTGAGCTGCCAGAATTATGGCTGTGAGTTTACTAGCATGCATCCATCTCTGCTGCATAAGCAGGAAAAAAAAGAAAGAATAAGGGAAACTTTCAAGTCCTAGTATAGAGGATGGAGATGAGCTGATTGAATTCATACGACATCACACAACATAAATCTCACACTGAGTGAACATCTCTGTGAGTGAATAGAGTTTTATCTTCTTTTTTTTGAAGAAAGTTTTCTGTCTGAAAACAACAGTTGAGTCATATTCCTCTTTTTTTAGTTTATTTTAGTAAAATACAAATAAAGTTAATAAAAATGTATAAGTTAATGAAGTAACAAAGTTGTAATAAAGTTTTATTTTTCTCAAAGCAACGCCTTACACTTTTAGATTATATAACCTTATATATGTTAATTATACAGTATGTCTAAAATATGTATACATTTTATTTAATGTATAAAATATATTCAATTTAATTCAGTTCATCTTTATTTCTATAGTGCTTTTACAGTGTAGATCGTGTCAAAACAACTTAACATAGAAGTTCTAGTAAATTGAAACCGTGCCAGTCCAGTTTACAGAGTTGAAGTTCAGTTTAGTTCAGTTCAGTGTGGTTTAATTTTCACTGCTGAAAGTTCAAACACTAAAGAGCAAATCCATTGATGCACAGCTCCACAAGTCCCAAACCAAGCAAGCCAGTGGCGATACCAGTTGTCCATACAATAGTTTGTGATTCGAAGGTGTATTCTGTTTATTTGAATTATATTGAGATCTGCTCCAAGAACTTTTGATAAGTTTAAGAAGCATGCATTTACGTTTTTATTTGCTTAAAATGTGGTATTGTTTGGGTTGTACACTGTAAAAAATCCAACTTACAAACTGTTCGCTCAGTTTAAAACTCTAAGTTAGGTTGACATTTTTTTGAGCTCAGTGTTGAGTTTACTCATGAAAACTATTTAACAGCATATTTAGAACTGTTTGTTCAATAAAAATAATGGAAAATGTTGAGGAGATGTACAATTTTGATTTCTTCAGTGTTTATTTCATGCACTGCCAAACATTAAAAGTTGGGCTAACTTAAAATTTTAAAGCAACCGGCTGCAAATAAATGTTGTATTTTTAAACTTAAGTGGTTGAAGTTGTGCCAAATTATAATTTTTTTTTAAATTGAGTTGAATCAACTTATTCCAGAAAGTATGTCTGACTTAAACCAACCTTTTCAGTGAACTTAAAAATATATATTGGCACTTATAAACTTTCAATTTCTTTGCAGACAGTTGCTTTAAAATTTTGTTAACTGAACTTAAAAAAATATTTGGCACACCTTCAAACACTGAAGTTGAATATTTTCTTTGCAGCCGGTTGCTTTGAATTGTTAACTCAACGTTTTATTTTTTACAGTGTATAAACTATGGTAAAAAATAAATAAGTAAACATTTATCAGCTGTTAGTATTTTTCCAGTATTTCATTTCTTATACAATGTATTGTTTCAAACTATAAAAAAGTTACTTTATTAAACTAACAACATTTTCAACATAAAAAAATGTCATGCAGTGAAGAACATTTGTTAATGCTGTCACGATTCATGCTAATAACAAACCATTAACTAAGACTATTAGACCAGTAAACTACCAATTAGCAGTAGTACTAATTAACTAATTATTATTAATGTTAGCAAGGTAGAAGTTGGATTTAAGATTTGGCTAGTATTAGAGATGTAAAATAAGATCATACTTTATAGCTACTAATAAGCAGTTCAAATCTTAATAATCTTAAAAGCCAGTATTAAAAAGCATGACTTGTAACTTAAAATAAAGTGTTACCAAACATTTTAATTAGGGCTGCATGATATTGGAAAAATCTGACATTGCAATGTTTTCTTTTTCTGCAATAAATATTGCGATTATATGTACAATTTTACTGGATGACTTGAAAACTATATGCTATTTGGAGAGAATGTATTAATTTACAATGATTGGCATGATTCTGTAGGGAAGTGAATCATGCATTAAATGTAATAAATCCAGCCTGATCTCACAAGAAAACATAAGTATTTTACGTTTTGTCAGTTTAGTGGCTAATTCGTATGAATTCGTATGAGTTCAGTCGTACGAAATTGTACGATTTTAAAAAGGAGGCAAGGCACCTAACCCCACCCCTAAACCCAACCATCATTGGGGGATGAGCAAATCATACTAAAATTTACGAATTGGATTGTACGAATTCATACGAATTAGCCACTAAATCAAAAAGTTACGAATTGCCGTGAAATTGTGTTGAATAAATTACAAGCGGTGGAGCAGTGGGTAGTGCTGTTGCCTTACAGCGAGAAGGTCGCTGGTTCAAGCCTCGGCTGAGTAAGTTGCCATTTCTGTGTTGAGTTTGAAACGTGCGCTATGTGAATTGGGAAAACTAAATTGTCCTTAGTGTATGTGCGTGAATGAGAGTGTACGGGTGTTTCCCAATGATGGGTTGCAGCTGGAAGGACATCCGCTGCGTAAAACATATGGTGGATAAGTTGGTGGTTCATGAATGAATAAATGAAATAATTCAACTTTATTACAAATGGTAAGATTTCTTGTGCCTGAATGCTTTAAATTCTCTTAGGCCTTAAAAACATGTGCATAACTTTGCAACAACTACACTCATGTGTTTCTAAAGAATTACAAAAAGGATAAATATTCTTCATGGACTCATCAATGGCAATAATTAACCTTTATTTTTAAGAGTGAACATGCATGAAGCTATTTGAATTTGCAAATAATTGGAAAACCCCTGTGAATAGTGTAAAATAGTGGTTCCAAACTGCTCAAAATAAATAAACAAATAAATAAAATAGTGACATTAGCAATGATGGTCATATTTTAAATTAACAAAAATATTTGTTGATTGGCTTACAAATACTATACACTCAAATACATCTTAATATATGTTTTCTAGAATGCACAATATGTTTATTTTCATTTAATATTTGCAATAGAGTGTAAAAACTCTAAATTTGTCTGGTCAGAACAAAAACTGCAGTAGGTGGAGCTTAAAGAAAGGCAGAAATGTTGTAAGATATTTGTTTAATGTTAATAGAAAGGTTTTTAAAACTGTAATTAAATACATTTTAATGATTAATAAAATGGTAAAATTAACAGTCAATAATTTGTTTTATTATTAAACTTATATATGTTTCATTTATATCCTAAACCCCCCCCCACTGACCCTTCATAAATCTTTGCTGAGCCCAATGATGGAAACTATAGGTATGCAAGAAACCTTGCAGTGATCAGTTCTATAAAGAATCATTATTTTATTCTACATTTTAATTATTAAAATAAACCTTTTGCATTTGGAAAAAAATTGCGGATTTAAAGGTTTCACAAGAACCATCAATGGTTAAATTTATACTTAAGAGAGGATGTGTTGTTTTGCATGCAGACCTTTAATTTTCTCAAAATCAAATAAAAACCTACCCTGATATTTTTTTAAAGACCCCAGTCACAGTCATGGAGTGTAAAGAAAGATTTAATGTTGTTTTAGGAATTTTCAGCTCAGAAAGTCAGGTCAACAGAACAGCGGCATTAATCTATTCATGCACTTTCCCTAAAGCATGTTTCTGATAGCACTTATTTTCAGGTGGGTAAGGAAATAATGTTTGATGTCCTACTTGCCTGAGGAGGGAGAGTCTCGATAATGCTTGTTCAACTGTATAGAAGGTCATACAAGGCTATGTTTTTCTTCTTTCCCCCCCCTCTATATCTCACGGTTGACTGAACATTTAAAATTTAAATTTAATGGTAAACTGAAGCCTGATTCAGAGAAGGATAAGGAAAAAAATTAAGCTTTGGTCAAAGACGACATGTCCCATTTTTGTTTTAAATTTACTGAAGTGATTTACATACTGTATACAGAGAAAGCTTTTTAAAATGCAAGTTAATTGTCTACTTCAATGCTTTATAAATCGTTAAAATAAAATGTTAAAATATGGGTAATATGTTCCATTTTCATTTATTTAAGTAAAAATTAAACAGCATATTTATAATAATAGTTACTGAAATAAATGTGATCATGTCATATTTGGTTTGAATTTAAAATAATTAAAAACATCTGAAAACAAACCTTTTTTAACCTCTAAGTTTAATATTTAACTCTCCTATTTACCTACACTTTAAAACCCAACGGTCAACTTTATCAAGTGAAATGAGTGTAGTTAAAATTTACTGAAAATTAATTCTACTCATTTGAAAAGAGTTTTGAACTCAGTGTTGAAGGTAATGAGTTAATTAAATACCTCATTACTTCAACTGACATGGAGTAAGTTCACAGTACTCATAGTTTTTTTTAACTCAAATGGTTTGTAGCAATCCTTTTCCTCAAACGGTTTGTTGCCTTAACTTATTGGGTTTTACAGTACTCAGTTGGTTTGAGTTCTCTTGTGTTTTACTGTGCTCGAATTGCTTCATTTACTCAAATGGATTAAGTTCACAGTACTCATTAGAAACTCAAGGTTTGTTGCAATCAGTTTCCTCAAACGGTTTGAGTTACCTTAACTTTTTGGGTTTTACAGTGTAGGGGTCAATTTGACCTCATTGAATAATACATACAGTAGGTGTACTGTACCAGTAAATACATACTTGAAATATATACACTGTAAAACCCAATGAGTAAAGGTAACTCAAACCATTTGAGGACACCTATTGCAACAAACCATTTAAGTTCAGAAACTAATCCTAATGAGTACTGTGAACTTAATCCATTTCAGTAAACGAAGCAATATGAGCATTGTAAAACCCAACACGCTAAGACAACTCAGACCGCTTGAGGAAGTCGATTGCTACAAACCATTTAAAAAACTAATCTATATGAGTGCTGTGAACTTCATTTAAGTTGAAGTAATGAGGTATTTAATTAAGTAGAATTAACTTTTAGTACATTTTGAGTTAACTACACTCGTTTGATAAACTTGACTCATGGGTTTTATAGTTTGGATATATTTTTTGCTTCAAATGTAATGACTTTTCCTAATTTAATGTGGATAACTCTGTAAACATAAAATTAACTTGGACATTTTTTTTCAATACCCTGTCAGTTTGTAACCAGGGTGATCCTAGTGGTAATTTATTGAGATTTTATTTTAATTTACCAATTTGACAATGGGCAATCTAGATGTATAAGGGGCAAGGAGTGAGGGAAGGGGGATTGGGTTACTACTAGGGCTATTTAAGAAGTCAACCATGACATAAATTACTTTAGTTCTATTAGTTAAAAAGAAATAAAGATTTGGCCCCAAAAGTTAAAAAGTGTTACCAGAATTCTGGGTTAATACACTATAAAACCCAACAGTCAACTTTATCAAATGAAATGAGTGTAGTTAACTCAAGATTTACCTAAAGTTAATTCTACTCATTTAAAAAGAGTTTTTTATTATTTAAAATATTTTTTTATTAATTAAATACCTCATTACTTCAACTGAAATGGAGTAAGTTCACAGTACTCATATAGATTAGTTTAACTCAAATAGTTTGTAGCAGTCGGTTTCCTCAAACGGTTTGTTGCCTTAACCTAATGGGTTTTACAGTACTTAGTTGGTTTGAGTTCTCTTCATTTATTGGGTTTTATTTGGCTCAAATTGCTCCGTTTACTTAAATGGATTAAGTTCACAGTACTCATTAGGATTAGTTTTTGAACTTAAATGGTTTGTTGCAATCGGTTTCCTCAAATGGTTTGAGTTACCTTAACTTTTTGGGTTTTACTGTGTAGGGGTCAATTTGACCCCATTGAATAATACATACATGTACTGTACATACCAGTAAATACATACTTGAAATATATACACTGTAAAACCCAAGCATTTTGACGAACAGTTGCAAAATATAAAGATTTAAGGTGACTATAGTTTACAGTTGCAACTAATTTGTATTTTAGGGTTGTTATATGTTATAATAATAATAATAATAATAATAATAATAATTATTATTATTATTATTATTATGCCTAACAAGATTTTTGGAATATATAAGCTAAATAAAAGCATTTCTTCTCTAAATCATTATAAAACCATAATAAAAAATTGATAGTCATTTATTTTTGCTCATAAAAATAATTAAACAAGACTCATTCTAATCTATAGAAGAAAACAATCAAGCTGTGTGACACTTTTATTGCTTATTATTGTTATTAATATAATATTTTTTAAATAGGTGATCAATTTGATTTGCTATATGAGATGTGATCTTTCCTTAATCCTGGCTATTCATTTCTTTGACCAGTTGATGGGGCTGTAGAGTCACAGTGGAACGTCTAATAAAATAATTGGCCTAATCAGTGGTTCAGGGTTGCATTAGGATTGCATTACTATGCAACAGAGTTTTAAAAAATCTGAAATAATGCTGTAAATAATAAAGAGGGCTCCTGGACTGTTATAGCTGCGTTCGTTCATTGCTTCCTTTGAACTATATATTGCTGGCAAACAGGATCATTTGTATTTGTAAGTAATCTGCTGCAGTGGTGTTTGTATATTTTAAGGTGTAATCTATCTCAAACAGAAGGAAACACAAGGGCCCGCAGTGTTTGTGATCGCACTTGAATGGTTGACTTATTCCCCGCTGCTTCACTCTCTTCCACCTTCTGTCTGCGGCGTACAGATAAGGCCGCTGTTGTAAGGGCTGTAATATGTTGTATCTGAGGTTAAGGTTAGATATCGTGCAAATAATCCTCTGGGGGCTTTGAAAAGCTGTGTTATTCTTGTCACTCTCTTGTTGTCTTACTCCTAGCAGCTACTTGCCATTTAAAATGAGTAATGAGCGGCATAACAATGCCAAATTAAAGCAATGATACTTGTTTCACGGTTTATTTGTGATTTGACTTGTGATATTTCCCTTTTATTTGGATTAGGACTGCAGTCGCCCTTGAAAATGTAGGGGGTAAATCATTTCATGTTTTAATAGGGAAATATTGGAGGGAAACTAAGCTTTTCAAGCATCTGGGGGTAAAATAGCCTGTTTTTTTAATATCTGTACCATGCATTAGTTAACTTCCATTAAGTAAGGCCTAGAGCTCAAGACATGTCTTGTGCTTCATTATACACATTATGGATTTGTTTTAAGGATTAGGAGTGTCTCAAGCCAATATCAAACATATGAAAGTTTCTTTCAGTAATAACAGTTTGATGACAAATAAAGCCAGACACTGGACTGAATACCATGTTTTTTTCTGGTGTAGCTCATGCAACATTAGTGATGCAAAACTGGTGCCATGATGATCATCAGCTGCTGCCTTCACTGTATTGCACCGTTTCTGGATGAAGAGAGCTGTGATGGTGTGTTGTAAGTGAGCTCTATCATACACCTGCTGCAATTGTTTTTTACTTGTTTTATCTCTGCACAGGTATCATTTTCACATTTTGCGCCACTTAGTATACAGTACATAGCAAATGCATTTGTGCACCCATGGGCATGCTGGTCTGCAAAGGATGTTTTTTTAAGGTGTTTTAGGGTTTAAAATTTTGAGACAACTGAAATGAATTCATTGATTGATCAACCTAAAGCTCGTCTAAAGTCAAAGGTGAAGGTATTTAAAGGTGCAGTATGTAAGGTTGACACCCAGTGGTTGAAATATGTATTGCACGTCTGGTTCAAAACACAAGCAAGCGCAGGTTGCCAGATTGAGGACCAAAAGGAGTGAGTCTAACGATTGAGCCTAAAGGCTGATTTAAGTCATATTCTAAATAAAGGCAACGGTATGCAAAAGTAGGAATATTCTCCATATTAAAAGGTGTTTTTTGTTCTAACCAATACCTGGAATTGATATATTAGATATATTTCTTGCAGCTGAACAACAGGATAAACTGCCAACTATCACCTCAGGTACACCTCATGTGCTTTATTCAGTATTAAATGCTAACAAGGCGAGTTTGAATGGCATTTTACATGATATTTATTGCTATACTACTGAAAGCAGCAGCAGATAGTTCACCTCAGATCTTCAAAATAAAATAAACCATTTGAAATTTAACTTTAGAACTAAACACATATGAGTGATTCAGCATGTACATTTAATAAAGTTAAAGAGGTTTAATATGTATTAACTAGATTATAAATCTTACCATTTCGTGAATGAGTGCGTATTCTGTACTTCTGAATGGCTGTGTTTAAATTTCTGTGGTGTTTCGTCTGGGGCAAAAAGCCAAATAGTTTTTCACTGCAAATCTCGTCATGTCGCATGTTGTTAGGACACGGGGTTACAATGTATCCTGCTCACTTAATGTTTATGTTCGTAATATTTATATTATTTGCTAGTTAATAACCACCTCATGTGGAACTCTGAATCTATCTCATTTCATAGTCTGCTACTGTCCACCGGAGGTCACATTTTTTCATGGGTGCGTATTTTGAGAGCCTTTCTGAATGAATGTATGAATGAATGAATGAAATACACTGTTTTACATCGAGTGCTGAAATATAATTTGGCATAGGGCAGGTTAAAAGAACCAAAACAAAGACAGTGTTCCGCCACATAACAGACATTTTCAAAGCAGAATATCTGACTTCAGCATTGTTTTTTTAGATAAACAAGAATGCTCACTTAGCATGTTTCTTAAATATCTGCAAACATATTGTGGTATTTTTATGCTTTAGAAGAGTCAAAAACGTACATACAGCATCTTTAAAGAGCAGGTTTATGATTTGTGTTCACTACGCATGTACACATTGCTTATTACACATACAGGGATGCACAACAGCACACAGACATATTTAAATATGGAAAATTAAAGGATTATTATTGTTTACATTAAAAACAACGCTACCTTCTTTCATGCCTTCTTCACTTCAGAGGGCTTTGGTGGAATCCGGCTCATTCTGTAGATGATCTGCTTGCACACTTTAATCTCGCTCACACGCAAATCATTATCCTTGCTTGTGAAGTGTTTATCTTTTCGCCATGTAAATAGCAAGTGAGCCATGGCAGGACTTCAACTAACTCTTAACGTGAATGGGAGATGTGACTTGGATTGGTTTTAATGCAGGTTACACCCAAAATACACCCATTAATCATTAAGAGAATAAGGATAACCTTTTTAGACCATGCACTGCGCTCACCGTCCAGTTTTCCCTGTCTTTTAAATAGCAGATTCAGACACTCTCTAAGTGCACCTGCACCTTGCACTTTAAACCATGCACTTAGATCAACATAGGCTCATTCTGAAAACGTAGCCCTATATGCGTTTCTGGCAACACAGGTTCATTCTGAAAACGTACCTCTACAGACATTTCTGGAGACCGCGAAATATGTTCCGGCGGCACTTTTTTTGCGGTTTTTGTTTTCGTGAATCCATGAGAGGCTGCTATGTATGCTTTTTGAGATCTCAAATTTCCCTCGCGAGTGCCATTTGCGCCTGCTGTTATCGCGTAAAACCCACCAGAGGCCACTGTTGACTGACTTTTTGACAGACTTTTAGACTGACTGAGCGAATGATGACTGACTCCCTCTTCCCTTAGCCCAACCAATTTTATCGATTTACACCACCCCATAGCGTTCGTTTACAAATATTTATTTTTCTGGATTGCTTTTTAAAACACTGCTATTGGCTTTTGGGAAGGGGGTGGCCTGGTCAATCTGTGATTTTTAAAATACTATTGGTTGGGTTTGGGGGAGGGTGGGGGTCAGTCAGTCAGTCAATCGCGGCCTCTGGTGGATTTATGTGAGAACAGCAGGTACGAATGGCACTCGCGAGTGAAATTTAACATCTGAAAAAGCGTACACCGCAGCCTCTGGTGGATTCACGAAAACAAAAACTGAAAAGAATGTAGCTCCTGGGATGTATTTTGCTCTCTTCAGAAATGTATGTAGAGGTACTAATCAGAATGAGCCTGGGTTGACTATGATTGTTAAAACAGAGCCAGTGTGTATTTGTCCAAATGCAAACTTTTCCCAGGACTATAATACTGACCTTAAGGTGTTGACATGCCTGCTACTGTGATTAAAATCATCATATGGGATGTTTTAATACTGTAATAATGTGATTTAATGTTTGTCTATGAATGATCAAGATTAATCTCAACAGTTTTGAAGAGTTGTGTTCAAATAGCAATGTGGCACAAATGTTAACACAGCAGAAATGCTGATGTTTAGGAATTTAATTTTATTCCTGCAGTAAGTTGAACATTTTTTTTTGTCAAACAATATAAAACTGTAAAGAACACATTCAACTTCTTAATGCATTAGGGAGCTGTGTATTCTAGTCTGTATATACAGTGCATTGATTTTGTAGCATTAAAAAAGATGCAATAACACTAGAAAGATTAAAAACTCAGTAAGAAAACAGAATTTTTGCAGTGTAATTATATAGATAAATGCTTTAATATACACGCTTTAAATAAAGCTTCGGGGCAGCATGGTGACTCAGTGGTTAGCACTGTCACCTCACAGCAAGAAGGTCACTGGTAGAGTCTCGGCAGGTGCTCCAGCTTTCCCCACAGTCCAAAGACATGTACTATAGGTGAACAGAATAAACTAAATTGACTGTATGAGTGAGTCATGAGTGAGAGTGTATGAGTGTTTCCCAGTACTTGGTTTCAGCTGGAAGGGCATCCGCTGTGTAAAACATACTGTATGCTGGATAAGTTTGCAGTTCATTCCGCTGTAGCAACGCCTGATGAATTAAGGGACTAAGCCGAAGAAAAATGATTGAATGAATAAATAAAGCTTCCAAAAGAAGATTAGAAGAACCTTTTTTGATTTTTTTTTTTTTTGTAGTGAAAATTTCTTTAAAATCTGAATGAGCTCATGAAAATCTCAATATTCTGCTTCAGATATACATCATCATACTTAAAAAAAAAAGTCCACAGAAACTTCTGGCTCACACAAAAAACTTAAAAACTGAATATTTTCAGCATAGCGTGAAGAATATTTTAATAATCTAAAGAAACTTTTTAAAAAGTAAATATTTTATATATATATATTGTGGAACCTTTATTTTTAAACTTTCCATTTAAAACAAGAAAAAATATCAATCAGGCGTGCGTTTCCGAAAACCATCGTTAGCCAACTAAGGTTGCAAGTTCTGTCGTTACAAGCATAGTTCATTGAATTGGCATTTCACAACATTCGCAAACTGCATTGCAAACTTGTATGCTTCCAATACATCTCTAGAGCTGTAGTAAGAAGCATAGTTCCTTTATCCCCCTATGCCCTTTATTTAAAACACTCTAACTATTAAAAAAACTCATAAAAGTCATCTCTCTTCAGGTGTAATTTGCTTTCAAAGTATTTTTACTGTTCAGTTTTAGTGATCTTCATATTGACAATTACGCTCCCTTCGTAGTGCACTTTGAAAACATGCCATTTTGAACACAGCCATGGCTCATTACAAAAGCTATAGCTGACATCATTTAAAAGCGGAATTTATGTTGCGTCTCCTCATTTCTTACAGCCTATTGTAAATTAGGCATACAGCCGTTAACGATTTATATATGAGATTAGAATATGTGTTAGCTCAGTGATTTTATATGGAATATCCTCAATAATATTTGTAAAGAAAACATACATAATTCCTGTATGTGTTGTTTACATATATTTCAATAAATATGGAAACGAGTGCATGTTTTTTTTTTTTTACCAAAACTAATATTGGATTTTTTTTTTGTAAATGTCTGTGCGTGTAAAACAATTTAATTTGCATAAAAATTATGTTTTTTTTTCCTAAATAAGTTGTTACTCCACTCCGTGTAGAGAGTGTAATTATGAACACTTTACGCTATAACTAACATGGTTCAAACGATGGATCTGCGACAGAGAAACTATGGCTTTGGGAAACACTTGTCACTACCTCGTTCTTTTCCCAAACGATGCCTCGTACTATAATAGTTAAGCTGCGAGTTATGTTGTTGTTTGGGAAACGCACCTCAGAGCAATAAGAAAAGCATTTTTTGCAATGAATAATATTATCCTTGTATTTTGCTACACAATTTTTTTGTTGTTCCCTTTAGCCAGACTGATTTTCCTATATGAATCTCTATTGTCACCTGCAAAACATTGTCGTCATGACTCTCTCTCAGCGCTGCGTATCACATTAGCATGTAGCGAGTGAGGTGCTGCCTAGAAATCAACAGGATTATATGCATCTGTGGCTCGCTGGCTGCATCCTCTCAGTCCTCTTGTGAATTTTGCCAAGCTGGCATCTCTTCTGCAGTGTAATTTAATGCTTCTCCATCTCTAAGAAAAAGCCTCCCTTACTCACCCAAAATAGCAGTGTTTTTCTGCACCCCACTGCGATATGAACACTGTTCGGATCATTATAGCTCAGAGGCAGAAATAAATGGCAATATCGTGTGCGGTGACGGTGCTGCGGTCTGCATGGGATGGTCAGAAGCCATCTGTGCGAACAGTGCTTCTGGTGCCTGTTAATTTCCTCATGAAAAGCTCGTCCTCGTATCTTTAATTAGTTAAAGAAGATTTAGTTAATAATAGTTGATGGTGAAACCCCAAGGGTGTCTAATATGAAAATGGTTCTCTTCAGCGAGGTATTCATTTTTTGTCCATTCATTATTTCCCCTTTGGGCTTATAGTCCAATATCACATTTTACAGTGAACCTTTCAGGCTGTGGGGGGTTCAGCGAAGACAGTCTTGGTGTGTCTGACAAGAATTTCAATCACACAACAGCTGATATGTGCTGCAGATTACTGCATTGATCAGAGTTTATTTATTTTTTTAGAAGAGAAATCATTACTGAAGAGGCTCTTGAGTGTTTTTTTACATTCACATCATTGCTTTTCTATTTTCTTTTGCTTTTATCTTATCTCAAAGGTCCTCACACTTCACTGGCAGCATGACTGAGCCACAAATATTAATATTCAATTTTAGGAATCTGAGAAACTTTTCAATGTAAGAATAAACCAAAAAATACTGTTAAAAATCAGGATGTTTTCTAAAAGGTTTCACCTCACTCCTCTTGTCCTTCATTGGCCGGAAGAACATATAATTGCACCCTAAACTCACGCTATTGGTTAAGATGATGTTGCTGAGTGGTCTAGTGAGTTCCACAATGCTGTACCTTGATAATTTTATCCATTAATGTTATCTATTATTTATTGGATGCTGGCAGGAGTATGTGATCTATATACTTTTGCTTCATTTATGCTTAGGTATGTAAATAGAGTTTTATTTTGAGCTCTCTTATGTGACTGATCATAACTGTATGCAATCCTGCTTTCGATTTGTTCTACCCTGTCAGGTTGTATTACCTCCCATTTAAAAAGTAGGCAGCACATTTTGATGACGCAATATGCTACCCATCACATTTTGCTACAAGTTTAAATTTTAAAGTGGAGTAGTGGGATACGAAGTTATAATATGTCACCATAACCTGCCTAATCCCTAACCCCAACCTCAGAATCATTCAAATACAGTGTTGGTAGTATAATCTGATGGGTAGGATCAAATGTCAGGACATCGGCAGCAGAAAGGGAAATGTATTTAAAAATGTTAAGTTGTTTGTGGTTGTTATTTTTTTTATTTTTAAATGTTTTTGAAAAGCTTTTGGTCACTGCGATTGCATTTATTTGTATTAATAATTAATAATAGTGTGAAATCATATTTCACTTTAAAATACCAGTTTTCTGTTTGGATATGTTTTAAAATCTGTATTTGCAGTGTCATTACTCAATGTCTTCTATCTAGGTCTCTCTATTCTCTCTATCAGAAATTATTCTCACATGAAGAATTTGTGCTCAAGTAACAGTATTATTATTATCCTATTATTATTATTATTATTATTATTATTATTATTATAAGGGGCTAAGCATAGAGGGTGCATATAAATGTTTGTGTTGTTCTCTTTATCTTTTTTTTGGAAGTTTATGGCAGCCACTTTCAGCGTATTGCAATAAAGTTGCTAAATTCGGCACAAAAATACAGTAGAAGAGAGTCTAAACATTTACCACTAAGTCATTCTCTCTGTAGTGCCAAAACTTGTCCAAATTTACACTCAAGTTTGTCCAAATTACTTTTGAACCCTTTCATTACTTTTAACCTTTTGTTACTTTCCATCATGAACGTTATTTTCTTTTTTGAAATGGGATCTTTTTATAACATGCATGTCTTCATTGTAACTTTTGATCAGCATATTGCATTCTTTATGAAAAAAAAATTACAATTTCTTTTAAAAAATGGTTACAAATTATTAGCCCTTTAACATGCATGGTACAGTAACTAACCATTTTACAAACAGCATATATAAAAATTATTAAAAATTGGTGGTGAAGACATAAATAAAACCTTAAAATTTTCTTGGTGTCAGGAACACAATTTAACCTTTTTTCATAGACATCAAGTTAAATGGTTAAAGCAGGGGTGCCCAAACTAGAGGTCCGGTGTCCTGCATAGTTTAGCTCCAACTTCTTTAAACACACCTGCCTGGAACTTTCTCGTATACCCAGAAAGAGCTTGATTAGCTTGGTTTGTCTAATTGGGGTTGTAACTAAACTCTACAGGACAACTCCCTTATTTTTTTTCCCATTCAGCTGATCTCCAGGTCTGAGAGGGGGACCTTTTAACTTATCTTAGCATAAATTATAGAATTGGATTAGACATCTTGCTGAAGAATGACCAGGAGTTTCAATAGTTTGTATTTAAAGCCAGTCTCTTCTGTAGTCTCATCATGTACTAAGACAAAAAATGAAAGTTGATTTTTTTTTTCTTTGCCGATATGGCACAGAACTTTACTCTCATTTCAGCATAATAATCAAGGACCTGAAAATAGTCCCCAACACCAAGCCCTACACTTGCACCACCAGTTGTGTTTCATATTCCGTCAGTCTTAGTAAATGATATAACCACAGAAGAGTCAATCATCAGTGAATCAAGAGTCAAGGTAAATTATTGAAACTCTTGTTTAATATTTTTGTGCAAGATGCTAATGCACTACCTGACAAAATTGTTGTCAATCCCAGGTGTAAGAGCAACAAATAATAACGTGACTTCTAGTTGATCATTTGGAAAAGTGGCAGAAGGCAGATTTTTCTGATGAATCATTTTTTGAACTGCATCCCAAACAACCCAAATACTGCAGAAGACCTATTGGAACCTGCATGGACCCAAGATTCTCAAAGAAATCAGTCAAGTTTGGTGAAGGAAAAACCATGGATTGGGGTTACATTCAGTATGGGGCTGTGCGAGAGATCTGAAGAGTGGATGGCAACATCAACAAACTGAAGTTTCAAGACATTTGTGCTGCCCATTGCATTACAAACCACATGAGAGGGCAAATTCTTCAGCAGGATAGCACTCCTTCTTATAACTCAGCCTCCACATCAAAGGTCAAGGTGCTCCAGGATTGGCCAGCCCAGTCACCAGACATGAACATTACTAAGCTAAGATGCTGATACTAAGATGGAGGAAGCATTGAAGATGAATCCAAAGAATCTTGATGAGCTCTGGGAGTGCTGCTAGAATGCTTTCTTTGCCGTTCCAGATGACTTTATTAAGTTATTTGAGTCATTGCAGAGATGTATGGATGCTGTCGTCCAAGCTCATGGAAGTCTTATACAATATTTATTATTGTTCCACTGCACCATGACTTTATATTCTATACTGTACATCATTTCTGTTAAGTGACAACACTTTTGTCTAAGTAAAGTCAAACCTTACTGTCCTAATTAAATAATTCAAAATCAAGACATGATCATATTTTATTTCATCTTCATCTTTCATATTTTCAACTTCTGATACCAGATGACCACCTAGAAGTCAAGTTATTATTTGTTGTTGCTAAAACTCGATGACAAAACTTTTGTCAGGTATTGTACAGAAAATGTTATATTCTAACCTGAAAATGAGGTCTAACTACTGTATTTAAAGTTCATAGGTAACACTTTTAAATACCAATTGCCACTATTAACCGGCTTATTACTTGCCAATTATTAAAATATTGGCTGTTTATTAGTACTTACAACATAAAACATGATCTTAATCTACATCCCCAATGCTATCCATTTCCCAAACCCAAAGTTATTATTTGTTGTTCCTAAAACTTGGATAGGCGACAAGACTTTTATCAGGTAGCGTAGTCTGATCTGATTCAATGAAAAAGTAAGCTAAGCTAAAGCTAAGTAAGTAAGCTAAGCTAAAAGTGCCATCGCCAAACTAGGAGATCGGCTAAATAGATTCAAAAATGGTAAAACTCTTCTCTGTTTCTGTTTCAAGAAGTATTAATTTAAATTCTAGATGAAAGGAAAGTGTCTATGTTCTTGTGAACAATTACACAAACATGCTAGAAGAAGAACAAGTAAATTATTCCCTAACGGCTAAACCATGACATTCTAGGCTGTGACACAAACATGTTTTGATGGCACCACAATGTTTTTTTCCCCAAGAAAATCAGCCTACAAATGTTTTGCTCACTGTTTTCTTTGAATGGTTCAGACAGGACAAGTATAATAACATCAAACAAATTACACACTACCTTCAGTATTTGAACCTGTGACACACAAACACACACACGCACATGCACATGCACGAGTGAAAGGTCGTAAGCAACTTTCATCTCTTGTCCTTCCTCTCCTTTGCTCCTTTAATATTTGCAGCACGTTCATCAAGAGCGAACAACAGAATGAGTTTACATGACAGACAGCTTTTTTTGTCTTTGATACAGTGCATATTGTCTCTGGATAAGGTTTCTGTGGTTGGAACAGTAGCGATTAGACTTTGGTGAATTTTTCTCATTTGTGTGTGCTCAGCGGGGGGTTTGTGAGATCTTTGAGCGCCTCTGACTTTGAACGTTCCTCATCTGAAGCTGCAATGTAAATCAAACTGTAACTTCAGCAAGGTGAACTCTGAAACACAAAAGCCCTTCGCTTCTGTAGTAGCCACTGCTAGTCAGAACACGTACCTGCATATACGTGAATGGAGAAAGTAAAGGGGTGAGGTGTATAGTCAAGCTGGGGATTTATTATATTATATTATATTATATTATATTATATTATATTATATTATATTATATTATATTATATTATATTATATTATATTATATTATATTATATTATATTATATTATATTATATACAACAGTTCTATCTGGTTCTTGAATTGGCTCATAGCCGTGTGATATTCTGCCAGTAACCCTTCAGAGGACACTCTACAGTTTGACAAATATTGCTGCTTTTGGGCAACATGATGTACTTTTGAGGCTTTTCCAGAATGTAGCTGTTTAGATTACAACTATGCAGTTTATTTATAAGGATAGTGGCTATTTTTAAATATTTATAATTTCTGAGAGAGAAATTTGCGAGAGATATTGCGTTTATTCAACAGTTTGAGCCGCATCACACTGCTACGAGTGTGATATTGCTTTTATACAACAGTTTGAGCTCGTCGGCAGCCGTTAGCCTGTTTTTGAACAGACGGTTGACGATGTGCATCCACAAGATGGCGACAGAGATGCATCATAAGCCCTAAGAGAAAACCAGCGTAATTTCAAACTACAGCTAATCAAATCATTATTAAACAGGTAAATGACTTTCTAAGTCGATCTCTCTCTTTTGTATGTTGTAGTGCTGTATTTATACCGTAGTAATATTGTGATCTCCCGATTGCAGCAGAGGAACACTGGTAGATATCGCTCTAGACTGATGGCATTTCATGGTGTTCAGCCTTATAATCTTAAAATGTCAGCAAAATCACCTGTTTTGTCATCACTTTAGTCATTACACTAGAGAATCATTCAAATACTAGCTCTGAAATGATGTTGGTGAATTAGTAACGGCTTCTGCTGTTCTAACGTCAGCTGCAGATGTGAATGAATTGCAGAAGAAAGTAGTTCCTCTTACAAATAGGTTGTTAGACTCCATGTTTGATTTTCTTTTTCATACACACGATTATGCAGTCAAACTGTTGTGTAAACACAATATCACACTCGTAGCAGTGCGATGTGGCTGTATCGTCACTGGTGGGACGATATACAGCCACATCGCACCAATCAGATGATTCCAAACTCACTATGAATAACCAAAGTTTCTTACCTCAGTTATCTTCGTCTTGAAGAATCCCCCCTTACATCCCTACTCCTCCTTCCCTTTCCTTGATAGGGTGGCACGGCAAGTCCTTACTAGGTCAGTCGACGTTTCTGTGTGGAGTTTACATATTCTCCCTGTGCTGGTTTTCCCCAGGTTCCCTGGTTTTCTCCCACAGTCTAAAGACATGCAATATAGGTGAATTGACCAAACTAAGTTGGCACCATAGATGAGCTCTTAATCAGCAGTGCATCTCTCCATAGCAATCTCAAATTTTTCATTAACCATAAATAAGCAGGGGCATTCTTGAGATCTACCTGAGCTTTAATTTCCTCTTGCCCTGCAAACATGAGGGAGCCCTGGGCTTGAGGATCTTATGAGCTCAGGGCTCTCTCTCGGGACAGCATGCCAAACACTCTATAATCAGCTAAGTGTGAACTCTTGAAAGTGGTTTTAATATTTTTTGAAATACTTTTATTATAACTTTTACTTTCAAATATGTTAAAATTGGTTGCAGTAATTGTCAATTTTATTTGTGTATATATATATATATATATATATATATATATATATATATATATATATATATATATATATATATATATATATAAATAAATATATATTTTTTATATTTATTTATTTATTTATTTTTTTGGCATAATTTTTTTTTTCTATTTTAAATGTGATCAATTTATTTTAAGTAAACATGGATACGTTGGAGATTCATTCCGCTGTGGCGACCCCAGATTAATAAAGGGAATAAACCGAAAAAGAAAATGAATAAATGAAAGTGGGGAATTTTCCGTTCACTAGATCATATCTTTTATGTGCAACATATTTTTTCATTTAACCTTAATTTTAAAAAAAAATACTTTAATGTTTTTAGTTGAACTTAAACCGTATAACCCAGTTTTGAAGTGTAGAATATATTCATATTAAACACAATTATAAATGTTGTGAAATCAAGCTGGATGTGCAACAAGAAAATTATATATGGGAACTCATTTGTTGTCTATTAACAGCACAGCCATTAGATGTGTGAAGAGAATCAGGCACCCTGGAAAAAACATTTCCTGCTGTGCAACAAATATGTTCCTCTCCTCGTCATATTCTCAAGGTGATTAATTAGCATTAGGCTGAGGCATGCAAAATTTATGATGGACACGCTTAAACAGGGTAAAACAACTGTGCACACTGGTAGATAAGGGACAGTTTTGTCAATCAAAGAGGATTGGTTAAGATATTTGGGTGAGACACTGCAGGCAAATCTGTCAAATTTGACATTTGGGACACAATATTTTTTCTTCAGTCTGAGGTAAAAAAAAACATCCAAAATACACATTTAAATCTTTATTTTATTGCACTTTTTCACTTGGTGTCTGTATATTTCAGTTATTATATATATTTGTAAAGACCATTTTCTCAAAATGACTTTTTTTCTCCTGTCATATATCTCCAATTCAGCAGCATTTGCATACAGCAAACTTTACAGTTTTATTCATATCTACGCTCATTGGCCACTTTATTAGGTACACCTTACTAGTACCGGGTTGGACCCACTTTTGCCTGCAGAACTGCCTTAATCCTTCATGACATAGGTTTAACAGGAGCCGAAAATAAAGTATTTCTCAGAGTTTTTGGTCCATATTGACATGAAAGCATCACGCAGTTGCTGCAGATCTCCCGTTCCACCACATCCCAAAGGTTGATTGAGATCTGGTGACTGTGGAGGCCATTTGAATACAGTGAACTCAATGTCATGTTCAAGAAACCCATCAGAAGGTGGGTACACTGTGGTCATAAAGGGATGGACATGGTCAGAAACAATACTCATGTAGGCTCTGAGGTTGACACAATGCTCAAATAGTATTAATGGGCCCAAAGTGTGCCAAGAAAATATCCACAGCACCATTACACCACCATCACCAGCCTGAACTGTTGATACAAGGCAGGATGGATCCATGCTTTCATGTTGTTGATGCCAAATTCTGACTTTACCAGCAGAATTCAAGACTCATCAGACCAGGCAACATTTTCCAATCTTCTGTTGTCCAATTTTGGTGAGCCTGGGCAAATTGTAGCCAAATTGTTTCCTGTTATTAGCTGACAGGAGTGGCACCCGGTGTGGTCTTCTGCTGCTGTAGCCCATCTGCCTCAAGGTTCAACGTGTTGTGCATTCAGAGATGTTCTTCTGCGTACCTTGGTTGTAATGAGTGGTTATTTGAGTTCCTGTTGCTTTTCTATCATCTGAAACCAATCTGGCCATTCTCCTCTGACCTCTGGCATCAACAAGGCATTTGCGCCCACAGAACTTCCGCTCACTGGATATTTTCTCTTTTTCGGACCATTCTTTGTAAACCCCAGACATGGTTGTGTGTAAATATCCCAGTAGATCAGCAATTTCTGAAATACTCAGATCAGCCCATTTCGCACCAACAACCATGTAATGTTAAAAGTCACTTAAATCACCTTTCTTCTAAATTCATATGCTCGGTTTGAACTGCAGCAGATTGTCTTGACCATGTCTACATGCCTAAATGCATTGAGTGGCTGCCAAGAATCAAGGCTGATTAGAAATTTAGGTTAGCAAGCAGGTGTACCTAATAAAGTGGCCGGTGAGTGTATATCCAGAAGGTTTTTATATGTTGCTAAATAATTTGCTTGAAGATTTAATTCCACAAAAACTAAAAACGTATTTTGTTTCTGGCCATTTTTATGTGTGTTTTTTAATGCAGTGTTTCCCAACCCTGTTCCCGAAGGCACACCAATAGTACACATTTTCTCCCCCTACACACCTGAAACACACCTGAATTAACTCATCAAAACATTAGAAGAGACTCTAAAACCTTAAATGAATGGGTCAGATAAGGGAGACATCCAAAATATGTACTGTTGTGTGCCTCCACATACAAAGTTGGGAAACACTGTTTTAATGTGCCAAAAATGTACATATAAAAGTGTGTGTGTGTGTGTGTGTGTGTGCAATTAATGAATGTAAATAGTGGACATTTAATGAAATAACACCTCACTTTCATATTTAATCATACCATTTTACAAACTTACAGTACGGTTTAGAGCTTAAAATAAAAAAGTTAATGTAATCAATGGGAAAGTCTGACTGTTAGTTGTTACCGTACTCACCTGCAGCCTTATTACTTTAACATATTATTTTGTCATCAAAATCTTTCCAGCATGATGCGAATACATATATGGTGACGGCAGATTTTTCACATCACTGGGTATAGCGTTTATCTGTGCAAAGAAAATGTGCTACATGACCTTTCAATTCCCACTGAAATCTACCTATTTTACTTGCTTTCCGATTCCTTGAAACCATCTGTCAAGTCAATCTGTTTAGAATCTACCAGGAAACTTTAGTCGCCATGGGGGGATCCTGTTTGCGACAAAAAAAAAAATTGTGTTCGTGACTATAGTAGCAAAACATTTCATGGGCATATGCATTCACTGGCTTAATACCTCCGTAACCAGTTGCCTTATGCTTTAGTAAATGGATTGGCTTATGTTTCATTGGTTCATAAAGAGCAGTTGGTGTTTGATTCAGCATGCTGTTCGTTTGTTCATAGTAGCTGACATCTGTTTCATACTTTAGTAATGCCTTAAGGAGGCTTTGTGGTCTTCTCGGGCTGATTCGGAAAGCTGATCCTGAATTGTTCATCTGAAGATTTGCATGCTTCAGATTTTATTTTTTCAGGGACTTCTATAAAAAAATGCAATATAAAAAGCTTACCAGCTACAAGAGGTATGTCGCACATATAAAGGCCACTGGAGTATCCCTCATTTTTTTATGTATATGCAATGGTCTGTGATGCAAAACCAGAACAATAACATCTACTAAAGATGGAATAAACAAAAGACGTCACATACCACATCCATTCACTTTGGGCTCCTTTAAGCTTCTGGGCCTTATTCATTATAATTCAACTCATCTTTATTTCTATAGCGCTTTTACAATGTAGATTGTGTCAAAGCAGCTTAGGATAGAAGTTCTAGTAAATTGGAACTGCGTCAGTCAAGTTTAGGGGTTGAAGTTCAATTAAGTTGAGTTCAGTGTGGTTTAAATTTCACTGCTGAAAGTCCAAACACTGAAGAGCAAATCCATCAATGCGCAGCTCCACAAGTCCCAAACCAAGCAAAGTCAGTGGTGAGGAATTTCACCAATTGACAAAAATGAAGGAAAGAAACCGGGCTCAGTTGGGCATGACCATTTCTCCTCTGGGCTAACCTCTTGTGCAGAGATGCAGACTAGGGATGGGAGAACTCTGGATATCCATCATGGAGAAGATACGGGTCTGAGTAAGTCACCAGTGGGTGTTCAGATGAGCTCTCAGGATCAATGTGGAGACTTGTCTGTCACTGAGTCTTTCAGGATTCTTTCTCACAATCTCCACTCCTCCACGACCACCACAGCATCTGCACAGGATTTGGCACTGTGTCACCATTCAATACCCCAGTTCCCCAAACTCCAAACCACCAAACCTGCCTCAGTTTAATATTGGATTTAATCTCATTTGTTAGATATTGCATTTGGTATAAAAATCTACAGCAAATCCTAGTGTCTCCTAATTCTCCAGTGAAATGTGATTAGAGTGATATTCTCTGTGTGATGCTTAAAGAATCTCCTCGATAAACTCATGATACTCCTGTGACCTCCAAAAACAAACAAAGTAACTGCTGTGTGATATTCTAAAGATCTACTATATAAACTTTAGTGATCTCTATGTAATACATCAAGGATCTCCTAGATAAACTTTGGTTTTCCAGTTCCACCTTGACGTAATGGTCCTGGACCCCACCTGGAGCCTAGATCAAGCCTGGATCAGCTTTTCCTTGGCTCCTTGATCTCCACAGTTCGAGTATTGGTTTGGACAGAGTGTAGTTCCAAATGTTTTATTTGTCTTTGAATGCCCAAAGAACTGGCTCTGAACTAGGAAAAGTGGTTCTTACTGTAAGAACTGATTGGATCGCAGACTGAGGGCATGGTTAATGTAACCAATGAGATGAACAGAAACTGTATTGAGCACCATATTTGAAACACAACGAAGAACACAATATGTGTAATTGTCCATGCAAATTATGCCACACCACACAGACACATCTTCCTCCCTTGTATTCTCTGTCTATACAAATTTTGGCTTGATCACATTACTATTATCGCCTGCAATCTCTGTCTATACGACTGCATGCACATGTTGGATTCGCTGTGCTTGAATTTAGGTTCACTAATTTATTGACATTCATAGAAACACATCATTGATGCCATGTTTGTATTTGGGGTTTCCCCATTGGTTCCCCATTGTGTTTGATGTATGCAGTGACATTAGACTGGTAAAGAAAGCAAGCAGTTCTTAGAAGACTATGAACCAGCTCCAAACCAGCAATAGCACTGGCTCTGAACTAGCACGTTTCATGCTGGTGAAGTCAAAGGCTCCACTGGGTTCCCTTTTCCCTTGGCTCTAGACATCATCTTCCAGTCAGCATGCGATTTTAGGTCTCCAGCTACACCTCAGCCCGCCAATGTCTCATACTCTCTACATCTGACCTCAGCAAAGGACATGAATAAAATAAACTCACCTTTGTGGGGATCTCCTTGTGAAACAACAATGACCTTCTAGTGAATTCCTGCAATTTCTGTTTGAAACTAATATTCTCCTTGAGGAACTCCTGTGCCTTCTGTTTGAAACTCCAGCAATCTACTAGATATTTCACCCTGCAAGTAACCTTGCCACACTAACCTGTACTGTTGTCTTGCGGTTGTTTCCAGTCACACTCTAGACTCCTCATCTTAGAAACACAAGAGACATTCATATCAGTCATTGCCATCATCTTCAAACACTGCATCTCTCATCTACTTTTGCTTGCTCTAATTGCTGTTAATAAGTGTTTGGGTTCATCGAATCTTATTTCTATACACAGTACTTGACATCTATTTAAGTCTAAAAAGGTATGGAATTTTGAAATTAAAGTTGTAAGTGAGCAAAATGTTATTTGCTTTTAGTTGTTCCAACGTTTTCATATTCCGATCAGGGAGCATGCATTTTTTTGAGTTCATCTAGAGATTCTTCCAGAGATGTTTTAACCCTACCATGTGCTGTAGTATGTGATGTACAAAAAATAAGAAAGTAAAAAATCGATAAGCAAACTGACAAGTAACATACTCTCTTTAAGCTAGCAAGTTCACTCAGCGGGTCGTCTTGTTAAAGCCTCCAGGCAGCCAGTACAGTATCTACTTGAATGGAAAGCTGTTTGTCAAGATTGCCTCATATGCCATATCAGAAATACAATCTGGCAAATTCTGCATTTTGCTTCTTCAGCTTAAATAATGCTAAAACAACATTTTCAGGAGCTATTTTACATTCACCAGGTACACCTGTTCGGCTTAACACAAATATTTAATCAGCCAATAACATTACTGCAACTGTTGATGTGCTGTATATCATTCATTCATTCATTCATTTTCCTCCTGCTTAGTCTAATGAGCCGCCAACTATTTAAGCCTATGATTACACAGTGTATGCCCTTCCAGCCACAACCCAGTACTGCGAAACATACACTCTCACATTCACACACACACACACTTATACGATATGGCCAATTTAGTTCGTCCAGTTCACCTATACCACGTCTTTGGACTGTGGAGGAAACCCACATGAATCCGGGGAGAACATCCAAACTCCACACAGGAATGCCAAATGGCCCAACCAGGACTCAAACCAGTGACCTTCTTGCAGTGAGGTGACAGTGCTAACCACTGAGCCACCATGCAGCTCACCTGCTGTTTATTGTCTCTCATTCACTATTTCTTTACATTAGTGCTCTAATATAGTATACGTGTATGTAAATTGATCAGTGAATTTGAGCATGTTTTGTTTGTGCTTTGCTGGCCGATAAACCCCTCAGATGGACTTGCTTTTTACCTTCTTAGTCAAGCCCTGGGATAGTTATTTAACACTTAATAAGCTGTCTATTAGTAATGAATCAACGCTTTTTGAGATATATGCCATGTATACTAATGTTACTTTTCTAATATTATATTTTGAAACGTACACTGAAATGATTCTGCTGTGCTCCTCCAACCTGATTTCACCAAGTAGGACATGTTTCTGGATTAACATCTATGATGATCCTGGAACAACATTCCAATCAGCCAATCAGAATTAAGGGATACGTTTACAGTTTATGTTGAGTTTAGGCTTACGGTTTGTGCACTTCTACATGATTGTTATCCAACTATTATTCCCCTCTGATTTTGGCAATAATTTACAGTTATGGTTGGGTTTAGGTGTCGGGAATAGGTTTGGATTACATTTTCAAACAAAAATGATGTTCCAGGATCAACATAGATGTTAATCCAGGATCACACCGTACTTGGTAAAATCATGAGGTGCTTCTGCTGTGGATGCTATCTTGTGCAGTGCATTGTGGGATTGAGTACACTTTAAAATATCCATGCTGAAATGGTTGCTCTCTCAAACAGTGCACTATTTAAGGGTATAGGAGTGATTTTGGATACAGCCAAAATGATCTGACATTTAAACAAAGCATCAGAATGGTGAAGAAAAGTTGTCATGTTTTGGCTATGTATTTAAAAATGGTGCTTCTTGTGTTGTCTTTCCACTGTCTTTTACTATTTTGATGGTGGAAATGGAAAATAATTGTGAACTGTACTATACCAAACTGTACTGCTCAGTGGAAAGGAGCTTTCCGTGGCATGTGTATTGGTGCCAGACAGGCTGGCCTGAGTAGTTCAGAAACTGCTGATATACTGGGACTTTTGAGCATTTTCATCTCTAGCATTTACAGGAAATGTTCTGAAAAAGTGAAAATGTGGTAAGTTAGCGGTTATTCTGTGCCAATAAAAAAGCTTGTTAATCTCAGATGTAAATAGGTTGATTGTAAGGAAACTACCTGAAATAGCAACTAGTTACAACCAAGATCTGCAGAAAAGCTCATCTGAACACAACACATCCAACCTTGAAGCAGATGAGCTACAGCAGCAGCAGACAAGCACACTAGTGAAAATCCTATCAGTTAAAACAGCAAACTGAGGGAACATTTCACACAGGCTTACCAAAATTGGACAGTAGAGGATTGGAAAAAAGTTTCCTAGTCTGATGAGTCTGATTTCTGATGCAACATTTGGATGGCAGGGTCAGAATATGGCATAAACAACATGAAAGCATTGATTGATCCTGCATTTTATCAACAGTTCAGGGTGCTGCTTGTGGTCTAATGCTAATTTTCTTGGCACAATTTGTGATCTTTACACAAGTTGAGCATTATTTAAACATTATAATCTATCCTATCGTATTGTATTGTTGACCTGTATGATCACAGTGTTCGCGTTATTGTAATTTGCATTTATTTACCTGATAAAGTGGCTGGTGAGTCTACATACACATTTCAAAACACTATGAATAAAGCGATACTTCCGTTTCTACAACCACTGTATCAAATGTTTTAATTTTTCTCATTTGTTTATCTCTGATTGTTCCATCTTCTCCTCTTTATTTTCTATGTACTAATAGATACTATAAAACAATGCTGTAAAAGACCTTTTTTTGTGTGTTTTCTGTTCTCATTATGCGTCCACTTGTTCATTAAGGAAGAATGAATAGTTTGCATGGCATTTGACCTGCAGTATCTCTATAGCCGGAGGGTTGGAGATGTGATTTTGTGTGCAAAAGCAAAGAGCTACTGAATACAGGTCTCTCGTCATGCCCTTGTCACTGCATTTGTTAATAAGCCACAGGACTATTAGTTTTACCTGAGTCAGGTAATCATTACTAAACCAATTTAATTTCCGTGCTGGGGAAATTATTGGCAAGGAGAGAACAGGGCAGGCAGAGATGAATCTGAATTCCACTTATGTAATGAAATGTGTGTGGAGTATTGATCCCTAAGGTTGTTTTCCAGGTGCCTTGCACTAGTGTCTTGCTCTGCATTAAAGTAATGGCTTTATAATTCGGCATTTGTCTCCCTCCTCCTTCTCTAGATGGATGCATTGTCAAATATTTTAATATGATACACATGCAAATGTACATTTATTTCGGTTTTGTGAGGTGTCTGTATTTCTATAGAGACAGAACTAAACTGATTTGTACTCGCTTAAAGCAGTTGTTGTTAACCTTTATGATTTGAAGTAATGTTTGCCATCCATCCATCCATCCATCCATCCATCCATCCATCCATCCATCATTTGTGTTCATATATTAAATGAAATCTCACAACTTATATTTATTAATATAATAATATAAATAATGTATTTAATATATTATGATAAATATTTATACTGTTTTTATTATATATTGTATTATATTAGACCTTAAACCAGTGCTCAAAGTGCAAACAGAGACTCACCAAAAGTTTTCTCCAAGTCAAAACTTACAAAGTTTATAGATGGTTACAGCCAAAGATATGGTCATGGCCATGTAGATGATTGATATTGTATGTAGCCTAAGCTAGCCACTACCAGCATTAATATATAGGGTATTGAAATTGCTTTTGAATGCTTGCATTTGTTTTACTTTATTCATTCATTCATTCATTCATTCATTCATTCTCTTTTCGGATTAGTCCCTTTATTAATCAGGGGTCGCCACAGTGGAATGAACCACTCATTTATCCAGCACATGTTTTATGCAGTAGTGGATGCCCTCCCAGCCACAACTCAACACTGGGAAACACCCACACATTATTGCACACTCTACGCCCAATTTAGCTTATTCAATTCACAGTGCATGTCTTTGGACTGTGGGGGAAACCGGAGCACCCGGAGGAAACCCATGCAAACACGGGAAGAACATGCAAACTCCACACAGAAATGCCAACTGACCCAGCTGGGGCTCGAATCAGCGACTTTCTTGCTATGATGCGATTGTGCTACCCACTGCGCCAACGTGCTGCCCTACTTTCACTTTAGTAATTGTGATCTCTGCATATAGGGGACAGCTGTGCTGAGCTTGTATTCTACAGGATAACACATTTTTCATAGGTTAGTATTTGTTGCACATGAATCTTTCATAGATGTGTCTCCTTACTTCACATGATCAGTAAATTCAAACTCCTGCTGCACTCTGCAGCTCGTTCTGATTGCAAAAAAGCCCACGCTTTCAGTTTACAAGTATAGAGAGCATTATCTAACCTATCTGAACAATTCTTATTTCCACAAAATAATTAATAGCAGTGAAGCAGACACATTGCCGCAGTAAGCACTAAAATGCAATGTTAAAACAGTGGACTTCATTCATGAAACATTTATAAGTATAAATTCAGTGTAATACATGAAAAAATTCTGCTCAATATTTACAAAAAAAAAAAAAAACTGTTTGTAGACATCAGATTTGATAAACATGTTTTGTTCTATTCTAATCATTTGTCAATAAGGCATACATGCACACTCATTCACAATTTCCATAATCCCAGCCTCAATTACATGTCCAGGAATGCTATTTTGGGCTCTTTTCTACAGTTTGGCTTCAGTATATTTTATAAATGCAGGAACGACTAATAGGCCATATACTTAACAGTAAATATTTTTTAAAATGATGTCCAATAAAGCATTTTTAGTCCGTTTCAAATGCAAGGCTCTCTTCTAAAAAAATTGCTAACTGGTGGCATTGAGAATGCTTTCGGCTTTTGTACGCTGTGGTTACTATGATTTGGAATCCATGGCAGTAAGATATTGCTTGTATTACATTTTTAATAATATTACTGAATATAAAAATGCAGTAACCAGTAAATATTTTCTCCTTTTTTATGTTATGAGTGCTGTTTCCCAAATTTGCTCTCAGACAAAACAGACTTGTAAAATATTACTAAGCCGGTGCATCAGAATTCAGTATATTCAGTATGTATTTAGTATTATTTTTTGCCAAAAAGAGCACAGAATTTTTGTGAATCATTTACACATAGTAGGGAGCTGGTGTACAGCTATCAATGTACAGAAAAAACAAACACTTTCAGGAATCAGAAAATTACTGTCAGAACAGCTTTACGAATGATTTACACAAAAATTTAGTCTGCTCATGTTCCATGAACGCTGTGATGGCATCTTCCATGTTAATTTGACCCTCACGCTTCATAATTCATAATTGTGAGAAAGCAATTAAATGTCAATGAATAAAAAAAGAATTAAAGAAAAAATGTAGCCACATTTTAATGGCACACGATCTCATCACACCCCAATTTTGCAGTCATAGCAACACCACATTGGAGGTTTGAGGCCAGTGTGAGAACCCTTGTCATAATGGGATGTCATCTAAAATCAATGTTACTCTCTTTCATGTCATTCCAAACCTGTATGACTTTCTGTCTTCTTCAAATACAATAGTAGATAGCTGGAAAAACAATGGAGTCCAATCAACATTTGACCCCATTTGTATCCATTTTTTCAAAAGACCTTCTTTTGTCTTTCGCAGAAGAAAGAAAAGCACACAGGTTTTGTAATGACACGAGGGTGAATAAAATAATGGCTGCATCGCTCAATGATGAATTTTCATTTTGAGATGAATTACCTATTTAGTCAGAAGAGAAAAGGATGGAGGGGATTCACTAAAAACGCATTTCACGCACCGACAGAGTTTATTTGCACATGATATTTGTGCTGTTTCAGTCCATAGTTCACTAAAGAATTATGCAAATCTTAAACTCTTAAGGTTTTTTTATTGGTGCTGACGGTTCCATGAAGAATCGTTAATATCTATAGATGGAACCTTTCTATTAAATGAAATAGTTCTTTAGATTTTTTTATGTACAAAGTTGTTTTAAGATCTATTCTTTGTGGTAGAACCCAAATTGGCTCAAATGGCAAAAAATGTTTTATTTTAAGTTGAGTCATTTTTATTAAATAATTTGACGTTTACTTTGCAATCCGGTTGTTAAGTTATGATGTATGAATAACTGTTTCCGGGTTCAATCCACTACTCATTTGAAATGAGAAAATATTTGTTTATGACCACTTTTTAGTCATATCACACATTAAAGTGAATTTTATATAAAATCATGGTGTACACAACAGTCTCTGGACTTGCTGCATCTCATACACCAATATTTTATCATGTAAGAGGCTAAATTATCATATGCTTTTGTTTATATAACAAAACATGTCTTTTTGGCTCAAGAAGGTCCATACTGACTCCAAAGGCAGATACTGATAAGATCAGGGCCTGGTGTGTGGACTTTGGGGGTTTTACCATGTGGTCACATGTTGATTGGTCAGTTTGAATGTCTCAGCATTTGGGCTTTAGTCACATGGTCAAGAAAGATACAAAATAGGTGGTAAAACGCTGCTCTGTCTCTTTTCCTGGCCTCTCTTTTCCTGGCCTGTGTTTTCCTTATCTGCTTTCCTGCTCTGCTCCTCTCCTCGTCAGGAGTCTATCTTCACTGAGTCTACTGCAATCAGGCTAACTTCTGGGCCTGCTCTCTTTGTCTCTCTCTCCCTCCCCCTGTGTCTCTCCTTCTACCTCTGGTAACTTTAATTTTACATTTAAGCTGGGTACAATTTATATAATATGTTTTAATATTTCATATTGTATCATTTTATTCAGTTATTTTGTAATTAATTCAGTTATTGTCATTAAATAATTTCATTATCATGTATTTGTGAATTACTTTTGATTTAACATCAACTCTTAATTGCTCCATATTGCATACAATACAATCACATAATATCAACGCTCTCCCACATTTATAGCTATTAATAATGCCCTTATTTCCGTTTTTGGTATAAGATTGCAGAAGAATGGTTGACTAGAATGTACAGTTTTTTACCATCTGATCACTTTTTAGTCATTCGGCAGAACTACAGTTCGAACCACTGTGTTTTTAAAACCCATTCCTACAATCAGTTTATAAAAACATAATTCACCATCGGATATTAGGCATGGATATACATATTGCAATCGTGATTTTCGAAAGTGTTACATCACTTTGTAAACGTTTATTATTACCATTTGTTTAGTCTCCCCCTACAGTTTGATATAGTGATTGGACCCGGAAGCCACTTTACGCAACAAGTGGATACTGTTTCACATATAACAGCACGGTGGCTCAGTTTTAGCACTGTCACCTCACAGCAAGAAAGTCACTGATTCGAATCCCAGCATTTCTAATCCCAGCATGTTTTCTGCATGTTGGCATGGGTTTCCTCCAGGTGCTCAGGTTTCTCCCACAGTCCAAAGACATGTGGTACAGGTGAATTGGATGAGCTAAATTTGCCATAGTGTATGAGTGTGTGTGTAAGTATATGAGTGTGTGCTGTGTAAAACATATGTATCACACCGGAACAGTTGGCGGTTCATTTCGCTGTGGCGACTCCGGATAAATAAGGGACTAAGCTGAAGGAAAATAAATAAATGAATGTTTCAAGTACATATTACTCTATTTATAAATTTTAGCACAGAATTAAGCCATACTTTTGCCTTAGACCAGCTTTCAGATGGTAAATGGCGCAGTTTATTTTAGTTCCTCAAAATAGCAACTCACCAACAATGCGCCTTAACACACCTCTTTTCTAGACCGACACACCCATGAGTCCACAAAGTGGTGCAAATGGATTTACTATTTAAACAACGTGGCGGAAAACTGAAAAATTAGGGTTGGGTTGGTCTGAAAATAGCAACAAATCTTGCCAAACACGTTTTGCGACTTATTGCGCCTGGTGTATAATATAGGGCCCTTAATCTTTAATTCCTACAAGCTTGATCAGAGTTTATTCATTCATTTTCCTTCCTTAGTCTCTATTTCAGAGGTCTTCACAGCAAAATGAACTGCCAACACATTTTTTTTTTCATAGCAGATGCCCTTCCAGCCGACACCCAGTATTGGGAAACATCCATACACACTCATACACTATGGGCAATTTAGCTTACCAAATTCACCTATACCACATGTCTTTCGACTTGTGGGGAAACCGGAGCACCCGGAGGAAACCCATGCCAACACGGGGAGAACATCCAAACTCCACATAGAAATGCCAACTGGCCCAGCCAGGACTCGAACCAGACTTCAACCTCTAGCCTTGCTTACTCTAGATTCATATGTGTGAAAATAAACCACCAACTAGTTTCCATCAGAAGTCAGAGCTGTAATACTCACTTATGCTGTTTCCAATCTTTCTGGAATCTAAATAAAACACACATTACATTTCCTTTTTTTTTCCCACCATCAAGTTCAGTTGTAACCCAAGCAATTTCAATAATTGACTATAGGCCTCAAGAAACATGCGAAAGATACTCTTGTTTTTTTTTTTTTTTTTGATGTTGCCTCGCTCCAAGAAAAGAGCGGAATCTTGACGATGCATCCGAGTGAGATGAAAGCCTAATTATTCACAAAAGGAGGAGGAAAAAGAACGGGTTTAATTGGGCTGAGAATGAATCTATGCAGAGAGAATGCAAGTATTGTGATAGATGGAGTGTGTATCTCCTTAGACACTGCAGAGGGAATTATAATGTTGGGGGGTGTTCATGGTGGGTGCCAGCTATCGTGACTCACAGTTTGCTTGCTCAGAAGAAAAGAAAAAAGAAGAGAGAAAATGACAGAGGGAGAAACCAAAAGAGAGAGATACAATCAGCCAGTTAATCATTAAGGTTGTGCCCAGCAGGAAGTCTTAACTGAACCGCGCTTAAATCTTCCTCACCGTTCACTGCACTATAGACAGCTACATAATTATTGAGTCCACATCCAAACCATTAGCTGCGTTACCGGCCGACTTGCGAATTTAACTAATAAATAATAATATCGCAAAAATCATTTTAGAGAGAACAAAATAATCACTTTCTGTGGCTCTTTAATTACATGTAATAAATGACTTTTGGAATGAAGTAAAGGCAAAAGACTTTGGATAATCATAAGCTTGAAGGTAATGTAATACTACGTAATCATTTTGATGACAGGTTTTGGCTTTTGAAACAACAAAATTCACAATAGTTTTATTTTTATTTTTACGAGCATCTAGAATTGTATTGAGTAAGATGCTTTTGGTGTGCTGTAGTTTTTGTTTATGTCTCATTACAGGATTCAAAATTACACACCTCAAGGATAACTCACAGCTGTTCAATGTTTTGGTCGGTAAAAGGGAAAAATGTGTTTTATGCTTGCCTGAGCTATTTGATTAATTCATGTACAGTTAAAGCAGCATTATGAAACAGTATTACATTTAAGATTACATACAAGTTAGTGTATAATGATGGTTTGTTCTGAAAGACATTCTGTGAAAATTTCCTTGCTCTGTTAAACATAATTTGAGAAATATTTAAAAAAGAAAAAAAAAATCAAATAATTCTAATAATTCTGACTTTAACTGTATATAGTTTAATTGAGTCAATTTAGCCCATTTTTTAAAATTCCTTTTCAAATATATCTCATGTGATGTTTAACAGAGCAAGGAAATTTTCGCAGTATTTCCTATATATTTTCTTCTGGAAAAAGTTATATTTGTTTTATTTTGGCTAGAATAAAAGCAGTTTAAGGTTAATATTATTAGCCTTGTATAATATTAATAATGTTAGCACTTTTTATATTATATTATATTAAAATATATTATATTATATTATATTATATTATATTATATTATATTATATTATATTATATTATATTATATTATATTATATTAATTTGCTTAGCATTTTAGTTCAGACTAGAGTTTGAATATTTTAAAATATAAAAAGTTTATCGGGAATCGATTTCCACAAACAAACAAACAAACATATAAACATATAAATAAATAAATAAATAAATAAATAAATAAATAAATAAATAAATAAATAAATAAATAAATAAATAAATAAATAAATAAATAAATATTGTTTAATATTATATTATATTGATTTGTTTATCTTTTTTATATTTATGTTTATTTTTATATTTTAAAATATAAAGGATTTATTGGCAATATCAGTTTCCACAAACAAACAAATAAATAAATAAATAACCCTCGTTTGGTTTCCAAGCAAGATTTGTTTGTTAATTTACCATGATTATTGTTTTAAATTGAGATCTGTATGGTTTTTTAATTTTTTTTATTTAAAACAACATTAATCATAATGGGAAATATAGTTAGCAATATAATATAATATAATATAATATAATATAATATAATATAATATAATATAATATAATATAATATAATATAATATAATATTGATTTGTTTAGCATATAAGTACAGAGTTTGAATATTTTATTTAGATGGTTAAAGATATGTGTTTTTCATTTAAAACAACATTAATCAAAATTGGAATTATATTATATTATATTATATTATATTATATTATATTATATTATATTATATTATATTATATTATATTATATTATATTATATTATATTATATTATATTATATGGTGACACAGTGGTGCAGTAGGTAGTGCTGGCGCCTCACAGCAAGAAGGTTGCTGGTTCGAGCCTGTGTCTGGCTGGGTCAGTTGGCGTTTCTGTGTGGAGTTTGCATGTTCTCCCTGCTTTCGCGTGGGTTTCCTCCGGGTGATCCAGTTTCCCGCACAGTCCAAAGACATGCAGTACAGGTGAATTGGATCGGCTAAATTGTCCATTGTGTACGAGTGTGAATGAGTGTGTAAGGATGTTTCCCAGAGATGGGTTGCAGCTGGAAGGGCATCCGCTGCGTAGAACATGTGCTGGATAAGTTGGCGGTTCATTCCGCTGTTTCGACCCAGGATTAATAAAGGCACTAACCCGAAAAGAAAATGATTATATTATATTATATTATATTATATTATATTATATTATATTATATTATATTATATTATATTATATTATATTATATTATATTATATTATATTATATTATATTATATGTCTTGAATGTATTTATTTTTATTTGTTTATACTGTATATGATTCATATATGATTTTTCTAATATATGAATAATAATTAAATCATTTAAGCAGTTTAAGTCATCTTGACACCCTCTATTTGAGGAAGTTTAAAGCTTCCTCAAACAGATGATAAAAAAAACTTCCAAGATTTTATTCCCACACAATTCTTTGATGAATGTGCACTCATTTACAATACTCTTTTTGCTAAATTTGTAACAATGTATTTATTGTCCCTTTTGTGCAGTTTATTGTGTATTTGCTAAAAGACATCATGCTGCTGATTACATCCAGCATGTTTAATGTAAAATGCCAGTATTTGCACAAAAATATTTTTCTGGAAAAATCCAGCTTGTGCCAACTGTACCCATTTACTCATTCGTCAGCTTTCGATATGTCATAAAACCCTAAAATGACAGCTTGCATTAAACAGAATAAGAAAGAACGAATTGAAATAACAGTCAGACCTCCAAAATCATCACCCATCAGTTTACACTGGCTAATAAAAAATTCAAAGAGGGTTTAATGCTACAGCGCCAAACTAATACAAATCAAAATGGTTCTTACATTATTTAGAAGGCAGAGATCTACTCTACCTTTGGTCCGCAGATATTACCTCCAGCTTTTAAAAGCTAAAACGCACGGCGCAGCCCTGACAACCGCACAGTGAGCCATTACAGCTCAGAGGAAAGTGCCACTGCCATGAGAGTGTAATTTGGACTCAATTAAATCAACTCCCTGCTGTTAAGGTCCTCAGTATCGCTCTATCACGGGGCTCCAGAAGGCCCCTGTCCTCACATCTCAAAGCAGATATGGACATAATTATTTCCTTAATTGCAAACTTCACTTTTGCCTCAGACCGAACGGCCATCTTGAGACTTTTTAAGCGACAGCGTTGTTAGTTTTCCACCGCTGGAGGATGATGGGGGATAATGGACTCGCATGGAAGCGGAAGAGAAAGACTTCCCTCTGAATTGACACTTTTAAGTGCACTATGAAGGCATCAGGTAGGTCTGTATTGGCAGCTTGTCTTGTTTTTTCCACCAAAAGCAACAAAATGCTCTAAAAATGTTTAGTTATTTCAACCCAAATTAGTGTAAATTGGAAATTTTAACCATTTAACCCAAATTTGTGTTGAAATTACATTTTCAAAGATTTTTTTTGTGTATTTTTATCATCGATAGGAATTTATTAAATAAAATGTTTTGTGTTGTTTTGTAAAAATAGTGTATGTGCATGCATAATTATGTATCTCAGGCACAATCATTCAAATATTTTAGATCAGAAATCTATCTATCTATCTATCTATCTATCTATCTATCTATCTATCTATCTATCTATCTATCCATCCATCCATCCATCCATCCATCCATCCATCCATCCATCCATCCATCCATCCATCCATCCATCCATCCATCCATCCATCCATCCATCCATCCATCCATCCATCCATCCATCCATCCATCCATCCATCCATCCATCCATCCATCCATCCATCCATCCAATTTTTGTCTCGAAAGAAATGACAAACTAGCAATACTTTACAATCATGTTCCATTAGTTATTGCTAATAATAGTAATAATAATTCCTTACATTTACAGTATATAGCTATTTTCTGAACACACAAAGTGCTTAACACAATAGAACATGCTGGGCTTTGTAACGACCACAGAGAATCAGGACCTTGGTTTAACATCACATCCGAAAGACGGAACTCACTGAGCAGTATGAGGCCCCATCAATATACTGGAGCATTAGGACCCACATAGACTGCAGGTTACTCTCACTAACACCACTTCCGGCAGCAACCTAGCTTTCCCATGTGGTCTCCCATCTAGGTACAGCCCTGCTTAGCACCTTTCTGGAAAGCAGCAGCTAATTTTCTTGTAAAGGTAAGCACACATCAAGTGTTTTGTTTTTTCTCGCACCTTTTACAATTATGACAAGCTCTAATTAATGATCTGTAGGGTATTTTGAGCTGAAACTAGTGGATGCTGCTCGTTCATTGGCCATAGGTTATCGCCGATATTATTTTTAATCAGAACATGATTCACACTGCATGATTTTGAATCTCTCATTGTTGATTCTCTCAGATCACGTCTTTAATAGTTCTCACTGTGTGATTGTTACTCACTTGAACGAGCACCGATTTGCCTGTGATTTCAGGCATTTGTCAGCGATTTCTCAAAACCTGTCGGTGAGTCAAAAGTCAGGGCTAAAATCTTGCAGTCTGAAATCGGCATAACCTGTGGTCTCTTTGGGTCCTAATGCCTCGTACTGCTCAGTGAGCACCATCTTTCGATGGAGATGTTAAACCGAGGTCCTGACTCTCTGTGGTCGTTAAAAATCCCAGGATGTCCTTCAAAAAAAGAGTAGGGGTTTAACCCCGGCATCCTGGCTAAATTTGCCTACTGGCCTCTGTCTATCATGGCTTCCCAACCATCCCCATATCATAATTGGTTGTGTAGGATTTTCGCTGCATTTTGTGACAGGATATTCCATACACATACAGCTGTTTGACACTATTCTCTGCACGTGCCGAGTCAGTAAAGGACCACAGACACCTGCATCATGAAATGCAGAGGTTTTTTCCCCATACGGCATGCGATATCAAATTCCATTAAAACAACACTCCTCCAGCAGTTCATACTTGCATCCAATAGCTCGCTTGTCACGAGGGCATGCATAAAGTGTTCCTGAATGAAAGTGAAAGTGACAAACTGCAGTTAAAGTAAACAAATAAAAAAAAACACTTGAAATTACATGAAAATCCGGAAGAAATGTGGATAGCGTGGTGAGCAATGACGTTAATCAAATTATACTATAACATGTAAAACGGGATCATGAAAGGCAACATTCAAAAATGTTTTTTTTGAATCCTCTACTTGTAATTTTTTGCCATTTTGACTGTGTGAGATTAGCTTGTTTTGTTGTTTCTGGAGTGTCAGAAAGGCATGCAAAAGCTCCGCCTCTTTCTGGAAAGCAGCAGCTGATTTTCATGTAAAGGTAAACAAACATCAAGGGTTTTTTTGTTGCTTTTTTCTCACAACTATTACAATTATGACAAGCTATAATGAATGATCAGCAGGGTATTTTGAGCTGAAACGTAACAGATGTCTTCTGGGGACTCCAAATCTTTATTTTACCTCTTATGAAAAGGGCCATAATATGTCACCTTTAATCATTTTTTTAACAGAAGCAGAGCCTTGACTGACACGTATAAGCGCACTCATGCACAGAGGCATCAGACATCCACAGATAGGTCTGTATTGGCAGCTTGTCTTGTGTTTTCAAGAGGAGAATCTATATTGCACATGTCTCGCTGTCACAGGACATCTGGAGCTCTACACATGCACGTTTTGGATGAAGAGAATTCAATAAGGCATTGTTATAATTCCCCACTCAATTAAATGGAAGTGCCTCTGGAATCCTCATATGTACACTTCATTTATCAAAATAACACAGACAGGAGTTGAAGTCTGATATGTGTATTTATACAGTCCGAAAGCAAATACCCAGGTTATGCTGGATCTCTCTCTGCTTTGTTGCCCTGCTCTGGTGTATTATCCCAAGCCTTTATTAAGTATTGATCAAGCTCTGTTTAAAGAAGGATTACATGATCAGAGAGACGGCAATGGAATGAGCCCGGCTTGTTCTTTAATTAAACACATCAGGATTAATTGAATGACGGGTCGTTCTGTCACTCCTTCGCCATTGATGGTTACAGTGTCTTTTTTGCATGGAGCGATTATGTTTGTTGATCGAACGTTTAAGGACCGCAGTTGTTGTAAGCATAGATTCGCTTAGTTCTGTGGTAGATTGTTGTGTTGGTAGATCTCAAAGTGAGTTGCTGTGCATTTAATTTTTCTTTCGCTTCGCCTCTGACCTTTAAAGTTGTCGCTTGTCAGATTGTACAGTGTCACATCAGTGACATCTCGGGTTAAAGCCAAGCAGACGGTGTGACTTCAGCTGTCATCTGCAAAGAGATCACTTTCAGAAAATGTTCTCCCTTTTGTATAAGTGTTATATTAAAGCAATAAGCCCCATTACAGATGTGGCTTCGCATAATATGCGTTTCTTCACGCGCCGTGCTGCAATTTGTCCCGTGATGTGCCGCAGCAGCAAAGGCCGCCTTTTCATAAAAAAACAACACTTTGGTGCTTTACACAATATCCAACAGGAGGCGCAAGGAACAAGCACTTTACTATTGTCGGACCAGCGCGAGCGAACGCCGCCCCAAATTAAACAGCCTGTCCAGGGAAGCGTTTCCGAAAACCATCGTTAGCCAACTAAGGTTGCAAGTTCCATCGTTATAAACAGTTTGTTGATTTGATGTTTCCCCTAAGTCTATCGTTCAAACAAACATTTGCAAACTGCGTCGCAAACTTGTACTGTATGTTTGCAACTACTTCTCTAGAACTGTAGTTACAAGTAGAAGGTAGAAGCAACTGTGTTCTATTCCCTGTTATTCCCCTATACCCTATTTCCTCCGAACATTCGAACATTTAAACTTGGAAAGGTTTTTAAAAAATTAAAGCATTAAAGTCATCTCTATGATGTAATTTGCTTTTCAATGTATTTTTTAAAGTTTAAGTTTTAGCGATCTTCATATTGGCAATTGCGCTCCATTCGTAGTGCACTAAAATCATAGTATTATCTAAATAGTTTACACAAAGTTACTCCTGTTGTTTATTGTTTTTTTTTAGAAAATAACTATAATCTTTTTTCTGATCTTTTGCAAAAAAATAAATAAAAAAAAAGTGGCTAAGACTGGCTCCAATACAGACCTACCTGATGCCTTCATAGTGCACTTAAATGTGTCAGTCAGAGGGAAGTCTTTTTCTTCCGCTTCCATGCGAGTCCATTATCCCCCATCATCCTCCAGCAGTGGAAAACTAACAACGCTGTCGCTTAAAAAGTCTCAAGATGGCCGTTCGGTCTGAGGCAAAAGTGAAGTTTGCAATTAAGGAAATAAGTTTATTTAGTAATAAAGCTAAATGACTAATTTGTTAGAGCTTTTGTTTGCTTTATATTGGTTTATATTTTATTATATCCGATTTTTGTATACTCTCCTTAACAAATATTTTATCAACATCTTTATGACACTGTGTTAGCTAAAATGAAATATCACGACAGTTTTATGTTATTCTTTTGTATTAATTTTTAAAATATTTATAGCACATGCTTTACATTTATATTGTGCTTTACAATTTATGACAGCTTAGAGGAGTTATACATTTAAAGGTGCTGAATTAAAGTTTTTTTAATCTCTATTCTAAAGCATAAAACACCATATTATGTTTGCAGATATTTTGGAAACATGCTAAGTCAGCATTCTTGTTTATTTGAAAAACAAAGCTGAAGTCAGATATTCTGCTTTGAAAATGTGTTTTCTGTGCCAGAACGGCTGTCTTTGTTTTGGTAATCTTAACCTGCCCAATGCCAGTTTACTTTAGCAAATTATATGTCAGCACCCCACATCGCCCTAGTGGAAAACTGTGTGGCCTATTTCATTCATTCATTCAGAAAGGCTCTGAAAGCACACGTCTGTGACCGAAATGCAACTTCCGGTGGACAGTAGTAAACTCTGAAATGAGACGATTCAGTTCCACATAAGGTTATTAATAAGTAAATGATATAAATATTACGAACGTAAACATTAGGTGAGCAGGGTACATAACTGTGTGTCCTAACAACACGCTTTGTGACGAGATACACAATAAGTGATAAACAATTTGCTCTTTGCACCAGACGAAACACGACAGAAATGTAAATAAAGCCATTCGGAAGCACAAAATATGCACTTAGTCACGAAATGGTAAGATTTATAATCTAGTTAATACATATTAAACCTCTTTAACATTATTAAATGTACATGCTGAATCACTCACATGTGTTTAGTTTAAAGTTCAATTTCAAACGGTTTATTTTATTTTGAAGATCTGAGGTGAACTATCTGCTGCTGCCTTCAGTGGTATGGCAATAAATGTCATGTAAAATGCCATTCAAATGCACATTATTAGCATTTAACACTGAATAAAGCACATGAAGTGTACCTGAGGTGATCATTGTCAGTTTTCTGTTGTTCAGCTGCAAGAAATACAAGCCGTTTCGAATATATCAATTGTGTTGTGGTGTTGGTTAGGACAAAAACTCTATTTAATATGGAAAATATTCATTCTGTCGGGTGTCGTTGTTTTTATTTAGAACACGGTTTAAATCACTCGCTCCTGTCCTCAATCTGGCAACCTGTGCTTACGTTTGTATTGATCCAGGAGTGCAATACCTAGATCAACCACTGGGTGTCAAACTTGCATACTGCACCTTTAATGTAAACCACAGCTTCATGGAGCTTATTGCTTTTTATAAAACAGTTATTCCAAAGCAAACATTTCACATAATAACACAAAGCAAATACAACAGTTTTTTGGCTCAGTACTGAGAGAGGAATGGTTGCCAAGCAACAGATACAGGTGTATGTTTGTACACCTGTGACTGTAAATGCAGTTTAAGAAAAAAACTAGAGAGAGACCGCTGGGAAATTCTCAATTCGCATAGTTATGTAATTGAGGAGAAGAAAATACTATATTCTATAAAAAGTCAAATGGCTTGAGCTGCATTTAATTATTCGACTGCGTGTGTGTACGCTGTGTTGCTGTGTTGAAGTTAAATGATTATTAGTATATTAGTATTATGTATGTGACTATCTGTCTGTTTGTCTGCATGTCTGACTGTCTGTCGACCTAACTACCTGCTCTAGAAAAATCTCAATTTTGCCTAAAAAAAATTGACAAACTGGTAATACTTTACAATAATGTTCCATTAGTTAATGTTTATGTATTTAATATTGCAAACAAACAAGGAACAATACATTTATTACACTATTTATTCATCTTTGTTAATAAAAGTAAAGTTGTCCATTGTTAGTTCCTGTCAACACAGTGGATGAACTAACTTTAACAAATACATTTTTGAGTTTTAATTATTGAACAGCACAAGTGTGTATGCTGTGTTGCTTTGTTGAAGCTAACTGATTATTATATTATGTAGATAAGATTATTATGACAGAGAGAAAGTGTGATTATCTGCTTGTCATTCAGTATTTGTTCTTCATTAAAAGTTTAGTTTGTTCGCTAGTGTGTTTCATTAGTTTGCTAATGAAAACAGTGTTTTTGCAGTAATTTCCTTTCTGAAGTTTCATAACATCTATGGTCAGTGCATCTTATAAGGTGTTGCCGAAAGTAAAAAATAATGTCCTTGTTTACAAAATTGTTTCAGTCCCTTTTTGTACAAAGTCAGAACTTGAATGCAACATTACATTTTATGCAAACGGAGCGATACAAAGTATACAGAAAATGGATGTCCTAAGCTTATCTCAGGGCTCGGTAATATGGCTGATTAAGCTTTTTTATATATGTTTTTCATAATTGAAGCTTTATTTCACATCATGTGTTATTCACTGGACCAGTAAATGAACAGGTATATTTTGGTTGTTGCCAAAAATGCATTGTAAGGGTCAAATTTTGTGATTCCCCAGTCACACTTTACAATTAGGTTTCATTAGTTAATGTTAGTTAATGTATTTATTACCATGAACTAATAATGGACAATACTTTTCAGGAATTATTAATCATAGTTCAACATTTACTAATGCATTATTAACATTCAAATTCATGCCTGTTAACATTAGTTAATGCACAATGAATTAACATGTACTAACATTGAACAACTTTACTTTTATCATGCTAGTAAATTTATTAATATCAACCAATATACCTCAATGTAAAGTGTTACCGATTTTTCTTTTATGCCAAAATTTATAAATGTCCTTCTGTAAATATATTAAAACTAAATTGTTGATTAGAAATGTGCATGGCTAACTTAATCTGAACCAATTTAAAGGCAATTTTCTTATTTAGATAGTTGTATTTTAGCTAAATATTGTTATATCCCACCAAACCATACATAAATGTAAAACATATTTATTCATCTTTCAGCTTAAACTTAAATAACATTTCTATTTCAAAACATTTACACTTATGACCAGGTCTAGGGTCCTAAATAAAGCAGCACAACTGTTGAACATCAGTAATAATGATAATTACAGATGTCCCGATCAGTTTTTTTTGCCTGAGTCCAAGTCCGAAACACGAGTACAGAGTATCCGATCTGATACTAATACATAAAAAAAAACCAATAAAATAGAGCAATGAAAAAGATCCAGGATGTACCTTATTTTTATTGAATTCACGTTATTTTAACATTTAGCAACTTCAGAGCACTTCTCTGAGGTAGCTTGAACAATCAAGTAATAAATCACATCAAATCTTCACTTTTGGACTTTAGTGCAACAGTAAAAATAAAAAAAATCGAATATAAAAACAAACAGCACCTCAACTTAAAATACCCGGCAATCCCAAGTTTACAAATCTCACAGTCAATGTTGTTGGCAATGTTGTCGTCATCAATTTTATAATACCTCCAGACCGCAGACATACTCACGCTTTTCCCTTCAAGTTGCTTCCGTGTTCTACTTTGCCGGCATTTAACCAAAAGCGTCTCTGTAACAAAATGATGTCATTCCGCACGCAATGCTGTTTCTGTGTGAAGTCAAGAAAGAGGTTTAACTCTGTGCCACCGCATAACTATAGATGTGTTAAAAATAATGATGTGCACATGTACAAATATTTGAGTCCTGATCAGGAGGTAACGTTTGATTCAGATCGAATCTGAAACTGTGTAAACAGGCCTGATTTCCAATCACGTGATTGGATCTGGCCATCCCTAATAATAATTGTTAATAAATACTTGACCATCATGTCAGTATATTAGGATGCTTTCTGAAAGACACAATAGTAAATTTCACAATTAAGTGATATAAAAAACAATATTGCAGTACTACCGTTTAATGTATTGTGAGATTGCATCGGTGAGCATAAAGACTGATTTTAAAAACACAAAAAAATTGCCAAAAAATCCTTCTAACCTCAAATGTTTGAATAATATATATTTTAAAATAAAATTTTAACTTTTTAAAAGTGCAGTTGTCAAATCCAGTCATTTCCATAGTTTTGAGCTGATTTATTATGCATGAAGCAGCTTGGCAGTGTTGTCCCTTGTAAATTCTTCATTATTCAGAGTGAATATGAGGTAATTTTAGCATGATCATAGCGTTAAGGGAACAAATAATGAGTTATTCATCTTTGTTTAGACTCTATAGCTGAAGTCTCTCCATGTTTCTCTCTCTTCCACGGCAAAAAACAGATGCACATACATTATCAGTTGTCAAGCTCCTCCTGGCTCTTCATTAGACAGACATTGAGTTTCCACACTCCAAGCCAGCAACCAGAAATTCCTGAAATTAAGCACACGACCAGCTTATGTGCGGTGCGGGTGTATGAAAATATAATTTTCCCTTTAGTGTTTTAGCCAAAATGATAGATTATTCACTCACACTTACTGTTAATCTTTTCTGTTTGCTTCGTGTCTCAGTTTCTCCAGGTCTTTCACACACTTGATCTCTTATTCATCCACTCATTCACTCACTCACTTACTCGCTCATTCATTCAGTTACTCGTCTGCGCACACACTGGGAGAAAAAAAGAGGTTGGATATAATCAATCATTTTGGGCAAAATCACAGCACACAATCTCTTCTGCTCAAACCTGCATAAATGTGGTATTAGGGACACCAATGTCATTGGCTTGATGAATCACCAGAGGACTAACGATTATGGAGATCACTATTGACCGGTCATTCATCTCCATGGCTTTCAGATTCATGCTCGGAGATCTCAGCATAGGCACAAACAATCTCCACCTTTATTCCAGCAAGCCATTCTTTAAAGTCTCCCAGTTTGGTGATATTTGGTTGTTGCACATCGAGGAGTTTACTTATAGGCATCTTGGGTTTGTAATTGATATTAGCCGTCTTAGATCCATTGGTTTAAGGATAATTCCTTTAATTTCCCCAAAGTTAGACGCTTAATAGACTTGCTACTTCGTCTAATTAGAATGCATAGTTTCACGATGAGCAAATTAAGCCGTTACAGAAAGTAGCTCATCAATGGGCAAGTTTTTGCAAACACTTTCACCTCAGGTGAAGCTGCTCCTCTTGTTAAGCACACTATGCTCGGAAGGTTACTCAATGCCATGGCGAGGCTTTGGAAGTCATTGAGAGACATCGGAGTTAATTAGGAAATGTGAAATGCCAACTCAAGGTCACTGTTAAATGCATGAGTATCTCTCAACATTTAATTGTTCACTGATGTGCTGCTGTGCATGGCTCTGCTTGTAAGGTTCTGCAGGAGATTTTTTTTAAATCACTGTTTTTACTGTATTTTTGTGATCTTAAAATAGACTACACTTCAAAAAAGGAATTATCACAGTTATTATTATTGTGAAGTGAAAGTTTAAATGCTATCAAAGCTTTAACGAGTTGATCACTAATTATAATTACTAAATTCATCAAATAAGAGAACACTGCATGTGTAAATACTCTTTTTTTTGCCATTTGTTCAATCGTTCACCTTGCAAACCTCTCTTCCTATAAAATTTCGCAGGCATTGTGCAATTTGTACATTGGGTGATTGTGATCAGCTTTTGTTTCACTAGATTGTGTAAAACATATGCATGGCGTATTGATCCAGGTTCATACACTATCTGACAAAAGTCTTGTCATCAATCCCAGTTGTAAGAGCAACAAATAATAACTTGACGTCTTGTTGATCATTTGCAAAAGTGGCAGAAGGTCGATTTTTCTGATGAATCATCTTTTGAACTGCATCCCAATCATCACAAATACTGCAGAAGATCTATTGGAACCCACAAGATTCACAGAAATCAGTCAAGTTTAGTGAAGGAAATATTATGATTTTGGGGTTACAATCAGGGGTGTGCGAGAGATCTGCAGAGTAAATTCTTCAGCAGGATAGCGCTCCTTCTCATACCTCAGCCTCTTAAAGTTCCTGAAAGCAAAGAAGGTCAAGGTGCTCCAGTATAGGCCAGCCCAGTTACCAGACATGAACATTATTGAGCATGTCTGGGGTAAGAAGAAGGAGGAGGCATTGAAGATGAATCCAAAGAGTCTTTATGAACTCTGGGAGTCTTTATTAATAAGTTATTTGAGTCATTGCTGAGATGTATGGATACAGTCGTCCAAGCTCATGGGAGTCAAACACAATATTAATTCTTTTTCCACTGCACCATAACTTTATGCTCTATACTGTTCATTATTTCTGTTAAGTGACAAGACTTTTGTCTAAGCAAAGTCAGACCTTACTGTCCTAATTAAATAATTAAAAATCAAGACATGATCATATTTTATCTGGTAAATTAAGCATAATATAGAGGCCTTTGCCTTTCATATCACGCATTTATGAAGCCAAATGATCAACTAGAAGTCAAGTTATTATTTGTTGTTCCTAAAACTTGGATTGGTGACAAGACTTTTGTCAGGTAGTGTTTATTTGATTCAGATATCTCATTTATTATGAAACATATTAAAGTTTTAAGGGTTTTAGGGATAATCATTGGATTCTGACTTGCACAGTGGGATGGGTGATTTCAACAGACATACAATTATTAAAGACTTGACCTATTTTTGTTTATACAAGTATATATAAATACTTGTTTTGCATGTTTCCATGAAGGGGTAGGGGTGTCCCAATTCTCTTTAGCTTGAAGTCATACAGCTAAGGGGAGGGGGTAGATAGCTCTTCGAACAAAGATTTTTTAGGACCACACTCGAAACCAAGGGGTAAGAAAATATCCCAGAATACACCAGTTACAACATTTTTTTGTCATTATTACGAATTTTTACAACAAACAAGCACATGTTTTAATATATCCATAACCGCGTAAAAAAAACGCTAAAATAAAAACCGCTATATTTATATATAATCCCTAATAATATCTCCTGTATAGCAGTCCCACAACATTCTGACACTTGATGACACTCAAATACCCTGTCAGAATAGTCTAGTGGCTGGGAATGGACTTTTTACAGTGTCTGCTATAATGTTGATGTTGTTTTTGTGTGTTTACATAGATGAATATGGCCACTTTATAAATGCACAGTATAGTTACGATCTTATTGCCACATTATATCGTTATGATAACATGATATCGTTGCCTTCAGTGATTCCTTGAAGATAAATTCCAAAAAATAACTCAACTGGAATACGTACAACAGTTGCGAATGTCTGATTTCATATGAAGCATGAGATTGCGATGACATATGATGATGACGTGTGCACGTGTTGTATTGCTGTCCCATTTCTTAAGGGTAAATTTTGAAGCCCTTCCACTTCACACTCGATTTTAAGGGCCATGGGGAAGGGGAAGGGAAAGGGGTAGGGGTACAAATATAGAACTGGAATTGGGCCTTACAGTGGCTATCAGTTGATGAACCTGCCAGTTTCAGACCACCACATGTTTTCTGAGCGCAATCATGAATTGACAATGGTTTTGAATCACTATAGGGGTGTCAAATATATATTTATATTATTAAACTTATAATTAATATTGTTTTATGATATATGATATATGTTTGTTTTTACAGATCAGTGCAAACTATTTTGTGCTAATTAAAATGCTGGCACCCCACACATCTTGTAACGTTCTTCAGAGGGGATCAGTGTTAATTAGAGAGCTCACACCCGGTTTGCTGGGATGCTGGTACCTATCCCAGAATTTTGGACCATATCAAAGAAACATCCAGTGGTGTGTTTCCCAATACCATCATTAGCCAACTCTCATTGTTCCATTGTTACTAACAAAATTAATTGATCTGGTGTTTCTGCGGTCCACTGGACATTTGCAAACTGTGTATACGCACAGGGGAGATCAAAATTAGAGAATGATTTATAGACACATTTTTTTGTTTAGAAATAACACATTCACACTTTTTTGTTTATGATGGCTCTCCATTGGCTAATGTGTTTTGTACAGTAAAAACTGCCTAAACCTACATATAATCCCAAATTTAGAATGTGAAAAGGCACATACAAGTATGATTTTAAACATTTTGAATTACGATGACACAGAGCATGCCCTCATAAGGTACCTCAACATTATAATACCTTTAAGTCCAACACAATCTCGTGGCAATCCGTAACATTTTGTTGTAGTGGCTAATTTGTATGAATTTGTACAATCTCAATTGTACAATTTAGTATGATTTTCTCATCCCCCAATAATAGTTGGATTTAGGGGTGAGATTGGGTGCCATGCCTCCTTTTAAAATCATACATTTTCATGTGACTGAACTCATAATAATAATTCATACGAATTAGCCATTAATCTGACAAAATGTAAAATAGCAACATTTCTTCGTGAGATCAGGCTGAAAAGTCTTATCCATGTCATTATACAAATATACAAACTGCCAAAACCAACACACACACACATGTATATAGTACATTAATGGATTTTATAATTAATTAGATATGGATTAACTTTTTAAATCATTTAATGTATTTGTTTTTACTACAACAATGTGGTCACTTGCTAAAAATAACTTGAACATTAAACAAAGTAGAGGAACAAATGACTGAAGTATTTGCATAAACTGATTAAAAACTTTTCATGGCGTTTTTTTTCCTCAAAGAAATTTATATTTGATCAAAAGTGACCATTAAGAAATGTATTAATTATTTAAATGAAATCTGTTTAATTCTGATTATGTTATGACATGCTTTCACCATTATTAATATCAGAAATGCTATATTAATATTGTTTCTGTGTAATCATGCCACTGAAAATGTTAATACAGCTTTTCCATTAAAGGGCCTATTTATTTTTAGTAGTATTCAAATATTACTGATGCAAATACAATTTGTTGAAAATAATGTAACTATATTATAAGCCACAGTCTGAAAATGGAAGCATGTGCATCAACATATAGTACATGAAAAATTTGGATCTGATTTGGTGCAAAATACAATCAGTAGACTATAAGCTGCAACCTCAGCAACAGCGAATGCAAAGAGTAAAATCAGCTCTTCTCTTTCAGCAGTTAAGATTGGTATATTCATCCACTGAGAGTAACCTAAGCAAAGTGCAGCTCCTATTTTCCCCCATGGACCGTAACTCTTTGCCCTTACAATCGTTTCGCTATTTACTGCCTCAGATACTGTTGTACACTGAAATAGAAGGTGACATACATAGAAAGATTCATTGTCAAGTTCACTAAAGTTGACAGGTGACCATCCATTCACGTGGATACAGGCAGGATGCTGATAATGTGACTATTCGGAGCTGAATATGATGCCGCATATTGTGATAAATGTGTAATTTTGGTCTGCATTTTGGATCATTAAATTGTTGCAGAGTAATCTCAGTATCTCATCAGCTTTTTTATGACCTATCCCCCCCTGCATTATTATTGTGTATGTCCATACTGACAACTTGACAGAATCTACCGTCTAAGCAATCACATTAAAGGCCCACATGCATACTGCATTTGGATGTATTCTCTGCTCTTTCGAAGGACAGCAGCTGTGTGTCTAGAGGATAACCCTAGCGATCAATGTAAATTGTTTTTGGTTTGAGTACATCTATATCAAAACGTTTGCCGTGCATGTACCACCCTCAGATTCCTTGTCCAAATCATTTGTTTTCAAGCAGACAGATGTGCCCTCGTCTAATATGAGAAATTACACTGTTTCTCATCCCCACTAGAGGGTACAAATGAGTCCAGCAGTGGTAAAGTGATGGATTGGCTGGAAAGAGAGACATGTAGCACTGTTTGGAGGATTCAGACAGACTATATCCAGAAGGTCTGTTAAAGAATTAGACTTTGATTGAAGCAATGGTCTCTTTTAGACAAGCTGATGAATAAGTAACTTTGCAGCTACATGTAAACTGCATGTCATAAGAGTATGTCTGCTTAATTTCATTTGATGGTCCACCAACAGACATTTTTTTGACTATTAGGCCCAGTTTCCACTTGGAATTAATTTGTGTCAGATGTCATTTTGAAATAGATCATTAGTGGGTCCTTTACAGGCATTGATTTATAAGCATTGCTTGTTCCATGAAAAATCTTTAACATCCATGGAACCTTTTAATTACATAAACAGTTCTTTATGTGGATAATAAAAGATTTTTTAGATTTCGAAATTTCTTAACACTAAGGAAAAAAGATTCTTTTAAGAACTTTCTTTTCAAATTTGTTTATGGAAACAAAATGGTTCTCCTATAGCATCTCTGCAAAAACAACATTTGGGAACTTTTATATATACAGTACATTAAGCTCTATTTTGCAAGTACATGTCATCTTATCAACACAGGCTCATTGGAAATACATGCCTCAGCTACATATTTCTGAAAATGCAACTTCAATATACATTTGACTGAAGTTTTCAGGTAAAATGAACACTATGGGACAGTATAACACCATCAGCTTTTGTTCCTTTTAAACTACCCAGCAAACAATTTTGTGTCTAATAGACGTCTAATAGACATCTAAACAAAGACAGCTTGGCTAAAACAAGGCTAAACTTGTGCTGTCAGTGAAAGTCTAATAGACATCTAAGAATTGCCCAAAATTTGACTAGTCTTCAAATAGACAGATTGGACAGACCTTATATGTGTAGCCATTCATTTCTGTTTACTTGATGACTAGTGTAGTTTTGGCCTATTGATTGATGTCTATTAGATTTTCACTGACAGCCCAAATTTAGCCTTGTTTTAGCCAAGACGACTATGTTTAGACGTCTATTAGACATTAAACAAAAAATGCTTGCTGGGTAATCATAATTACAAAACAATTGATGAATATAGAATTATTTAGTGCAGTTATTTGCACAATATCAAATAAATACCATCTTAACAATGTCTATAATTTGTACTGGAATACATTCACCTAACCTTTATCTCCATATGAACAACTTAGTGGGGTCAGTTTGCTATGTAGCTCGCTTTGGACAGAGTTATACTTGTGATGTTGAGCGCTCATGTGTGCTCCAGTAAAACAGTGATTACTTTTTCATGGACACCAGTAATCTTATAAATATAATAATCTTCTAAATATACTAATAATCAATCATTTTAATATGATTAAGACAATACTCGGATTAAGAGTCTACCATGTAAACAGCGGTTTTTAATTAATTTAATCTGATTAAGGTCATAATCGAACTAAACAGAAATTAGAGTCCACATGTGGAGTATGCCAATTTTAGTTGCATTATTGAAGTGCAGTACAGACATGTAAACACCTTAAACTGCTATAGTTGTGTAGGATTTTTGCTGCATTTTGTGATAGGATATTCCATACACACACAGCTGTTTGACACTATTCTCTGCACCTACCGAGTCAGTAAAGGACCACAGACACCTGCATCACGAAATACCGATATATCTCGTTTGTCACGAGGGCATGCATGAAGTGTTCCTGAATAAGAGTGAAAATGGCAAACTGCAATTAAAGTCGACAAATAAAAAATGAAACGCCCAGAATTACATGAGACTCTAGAGAAAATGTGGATATGGTGATGACGTTAATCGAATTATGTGCTATAACATGTGAAACGGGATCATGAACGGAACATTCAAAAAGTAACTCATGTAAACACCGTAATCATATTATTATTTTATTCAGATTAAGTCAAATAATTCTATTACTGATGTCCATGTAAACTGATTTAGTGTTCCTTAAGAGAGATCAAAGCAATGTAAAATCAAGGTAAAACTATGTGGTCGCACTGCACTTTTTCTTTTCTCATTTTCTTTTGAAAACACTATTGGTTGGGTTTATGGAAGGGTTTAGTTCAGTGGTTTGCTTGGGGATCTGTAAGACAAGCCCAACCTTTTGTACAAAATGATGTGTTTCTGAAACATTTTACAAAATGTACCCAAAGTAATGTATTTCAGAGGGTACACAGTGCCCTCTTGTGGATTTCTCATCTGAAACATGCAACAAAACATACCTGGTACATCGTATTTTAAATGTTGCAAAAATGTAGCCTTATGCCTGCACAGTACTAACTGTAATCTAATATCATCAGCATAATCCGATTATCAGTCTACTAAAACTCTAATGAGAGTTAGTAATGTAACGAGACCAAGTGTAACCAAAGCAACTTTCCATAACTTACTCTTTGTTATTAACAAACATACTATTGCAAAATTTGAAATCAATAAGAAGTAAAAAACATTACAAATACAGTCTAATTTCATTCAGTGCCAAATCTTTAGCATATTGCTTTGTACAATGTCCTTCAAACTTAAAAATATCATCATATTTTAAGCAAAACCTGCCTGACTTAACAGGCCATACTCATTTAATGACTACACACTACAATTTTAGGTCAGCCCAGCTCCTCTGCAGATAGAAGCGTATCACTTTTCTGTTGTTGTCCTTCAATTGCATATGAGGAAGGCAACTGATCAAACTGGCTTTCATGCAGATAATAGCACTTCCTGATGGGAGCGAGTTTGATGTGCTGGTGTTTGGCATGAAGACTTGGAAGCAAAGCTCTGGCGAGTGGAACAGCTTGCCTCGAGAGATAACTCCATCTCAGCATGTGGTCCGAGGGCTGGGACGCAGGAGGAGGGTGAGGAGATCACTACCGCTCCCCCCGCTGAGTCCAAAAAACCTCTGGACTCCAACTCCCGGTTCTCTTCTCGCTGGACTGCATGACATGCAAAGGGCCGCAGAAGATAAAAAGAGTCATTCAGAGAAAGAACGAAGAGATAAAAGTGCAGTTTGTAATGGAAAAGAAAAGAGCTGAAAAGAATATGAGACGGAGAAAGAAGAATGAGTCTGAGAAAAAGACAGCTAGACGGGTGTGGGGGAGGAGGAGGAAAGGGGGCGACTGAAGGGAAAACAAGAGATATCGGAAGAGAGCGAAAAACAGAGGAGGGCAAAGGGAACGACAGACGCCTCAAGCTCTCTTTCGAGTGGGATTAAGTAGCTGGGGCTTTTGTAATTAATGATCTTCATTCTTCACACACAGCGACTGTGAGAGCTGTCATTTCACAGCCGTCAAAGTGCGATTCATATGCCATGTGCTTTTCACATCAGCTCTTTGATGAAAGCCAAAAGGCCCTCTAATGTCCTCTAAGCAGGGACAACTACATGAAAAATGCCACTGCAGGCCAGTCTTTGGGGAGACGGTGCCACATGGAAACCTCACCATCTGTACTGCTAATTAACTGATTAACTAAAGGAAAATTAGCTTTTATTTTAAGGGAATCCGGTCAATTGCCATTAGGCAAGCGCTAATTTATGATGATGGCTTTAGCTTCCATAAAAACACCACAATTTCCATTCATGGCGATGGGATTTTAGCAGCTTGTTGAATGTATGATGTTATTGGGCCCTCCTGTTCTCCTCAGGCTCTGACAGACCCCAAGGCCATTTTGCTATATCGTGAAAAATGTACTAAACATTCAGACATCAGATTGTGCAATAGTTTCTCCTGAGAGCTTGTAATAAAGAAACTTGATAACAAGCTTTAAAATAGACCTCCATGAAAAATGTTCCATTACTTATGTTTGGGCTCTCAAAAACCCCAGATATAAAATATGAATGGGGCGAGTTTTCATATAAGATTCTTTGGTTGTCTACACACTGTGAATTCACTGTTCTCACTGTATCATTGCATGTGTATCATTTAGCACTTTTATTGTGTGTTTTCGTCTGCAACAAGGTTACTAGCTTTAATGTTCAGTTAATTATGTCCTTATTGCAATTTACTGCTATGCTTGGACACTCATATTCATAAAAAATCATCTTTAAGTTCACTGTAGATTTTACTTCTCCGTAGATTATATTTACAATGCAACACACAGTTGTTTTAGACACATATGTCGTTTGCTAATATGCTAATGCTAATCGGATCCCCAGGAAACTCAAATAACACTTCATGCAATCTCTTTCACCAAAACTGCAGACAGGGGCTCTATACCTTTCTGCAAACAAAACCAAGTTTATCAACAAACAAATAATGTAACTTACCTTGTAAAATCACATCAGTGTGAGGAAATGTTCCGTTGCTCTCTTCTGCTCCACCCGCCAAGTTTGAATCAGAGAGCATGCGCATAGATTTACTGACTTTGTGGAGTAAGTTTTACTCGCATATGTCTTTTTTGCATTAGTTCAATATATTACAAAACACTAAGTAAATATTATTTGTGTATATCCATTTGAATTTACTACTGTATTTTAAGCACAATAAATTAAAAAGAAATATTAAGAAGCTTATTGAATAAAATGTGACGTTTTGAAGTAGAAAGACAAAATATGATTTATTTGTAAAATATACTTGGACTATGCTCTCTTTATTTACAAGCCCCCAAAATATATTTTTTTTGCAGCGTAGGCTAAATAATATATAGAATAGAAAATATTAAGATCTATACAGTGCTATAAAATATAAAGAAACATTTATCACCCAAAAGGGTTTGCAGAGATTCCATAGATGAGCAATTTTAGTTTTACAAAAAACCTTTTCAGTGAACAGTTCTTAAGAAAAATAGGTGGCCTTAACTACTCCACCTTGTACTTGAATTAAAAAAATGAATACAATGTACTTACTGTGTTCATAATGTATTACAGAACACTTCTTGGGGTGGGATATAGGTAGGGTTAGGGACAGGTTTGGTGGTATGGGTTGGTTTTAAGCTGTAACGGGTGGTCAACAGTATTTACAAATTACAAATATAATTACAGAAATTTATTACAGATGCAATTACCCCTAATTAATGCTTGATCCCCCTGAAGGACATAAAAAATGTATGGGGGGTCAGCCCTCTAAATATTGAGAAATAGTTTGCTCTGATCTGTATCTTAAATACTAACTTTACTAATTAAAATAATAGAAAATTTAAATATACATCTGACCACCCCTGTAATGGATTATACCATTGTGAATTCATAATTCTGTCAATTAGTCTACACTGATAGACTTGGTAAGCATTTACAAGACACTTTTCTTGTAAAATAGGTGTTTGTTTCTACAAATAGTTTGTTTATACATATATAAGTAAAGTAAAATTAGATACACAGTTTGTATATTTTGGCCTAAAGTAACCTACAGTGAAATAGCTAATCAGAGGAAATAGCTCAGAATACACAAAAATGCACTGAAAACTTAAACAAAACAGATGTCATTTAAATAAATACATACATTTGATTCACTGAAGGATGTATTACACAAAGTGACATTATCGAAAACGTTGACCCCTCTGATTGTCAATGTGATTACACTGTTGACCATTCCTTACCCCCTAATTCACCAGTGGTGCGATTCATATGCCATGTGCTTTTCACATCAGCTCTTTGATAAAAGCCAAAAGGCCCTCTAATGTACATGCAGATATTAATCTATCTATCTATCTATCTATCTATCTATCTATCTATCTATCTATCTATCTATCTATCTATCTATCTATCTATCTATCTATCTATCTATCTATCTGTCTGTCTGTCTGTCTGTCTGTCTGTCTGTCTGTCTGTCTGTCTGTCTGTCTGTCTGTCTGTCTGTCCTTGTTTTCCTTTTAAAAGTTTATGAAAAGAGAAAGCGAAACGACTTCCATCCATATAAAGTACATGTTGATATATTGTTAATTCATTACAGAACTCGATAAAGTCATTTTAATTTAAATAACACAAAATAGAAAAGAAAAGAAAAGAAAAGAAGATTTGATCAGTGTTGTCGCATTCAGCTATGCTCCGTGTCCCCGTGCAGTTAATGACACTGCCTCACTACACTATATCGCACAGATCCCGCGCAAACGACCGGTCTCTCATCAGCACCGCAGCGCGCGCACACACACAGGGAGAACAGAGGAGTGGTACAGTCCTCGGCTCTCCATCACATGTGTTTCTGACACAGCTAGAACTAACCGCTTCGGGACACAGTGGCTCCTGGTTCTCCGGGTCCGGGTCGTTGTCTCGTAGTTTAGACCGTGTATGTGGCTGGTCGTTTGCGGAGGAATTTCCCCCCGCTCGAGAGCACTCAGTGTGTGAGACGCGGGAAGGCGTGACTGCGGGAAATTTATCGTCCTAACCGTTATTTTACCTCATCTCACAGCTGCTGCTTTTAATAAGTTTCGGATACCTACTGTAAAGTTTTTGTTCATCTACGATGAGGATCTAAGCCGCGTTTCACGAGGTAAGAAAACGCACGAGAAACATGTCAGCTTAGTTTTGTTTGTTGCCTCGACTTGTTAGTAACTGCAGTAGGTTAGCGTCTGCCAATATGTGGAGACTACATAGTGATAGCACTGTTTTAAAAGCACAGCCTTTCACGTAGCGAGTATTTTATTGACCCGCTGCAGATATCGTTTGCAAGTTCAAATACTCCTTGTCCTCATACACTTTAATGGAATTGAATTCCGATCAGCTGCACGGAAATAACCACAAACTTGTGGCATTTTGCAACCTTGGTGTAAGCATTATGATGAGAGATTCATGAATAGAGTAGATGTGAACTGATTTGTCCGACATCCAACAGTCTCTTTCTTTACTTGCCATACATGAAAATGTTTGCACATGTACTCAGCACAAACAGGTAGTTAACCATTTATCTTGGTTACAACAAATCATGGTGCGGGTTATGTTTGGTTGTGTATAGGGGCCATGAAGAATATTTCACATAAATTAGATTAAGTGGAAACATTTCTTTAGATAATTGAAATGTTCTTTATTGAAAGATTCTTTTTGAAACCTAAAAAGGCTCTTCCTTGGCATCACTTCAAAAATACCAATGTGGAAATCTTTATATTTAAGAAGGCAAAGCAAGTCAAAAGAGAAATGTTAGAGTTTTATTGTTCATTTCATATTTTTATCATAGTTCCCAACGCAGTATTTAGTAGCCTAATGAGAAAACTTCACTGTAAAAAATGCAGGGTTCCACACAATTCATTCATGTTGTCCCAACACAAATCGATTAAGTTATCTTAACACTTTTAACAAATTTATGTGGATTGAACATAAAATAATTAAGTTGTCCCAATGAAATCTCAAGAATTGTGTTGTTTCAGCTCATTTTAATTAAGTAGTTTGAACAAGTAAAAAAAATATTTTTTGACTGTTTATACATGTGACATGCATGAAGTCAGACTTACATTTCTTTTTAAATAATTTTAAGTCAATAGATCACATGAATATAAATATGCATTTTAGAGGTACATATTAGCAATATTTTACAAAACTGCAATTGTGTTAAAAAAATATTTAAGTCGACACCACATTAGCTAATTTTTCAAAACAGTTTTCACCGACCCGACTGTGCCTCATAAATGACCTTTAGGTTTTCTAATGTTCACATTTACATTTAAAAAGCATTCATTTAAATAACCAAGCCTAACTGTCATAACAGATATAGACAGCACATAATAATGGGGAGTTTTAGCCTACTTAGCTTCTGTCTCACGCAGTCCATCTGATCATTCAACTTTTTCACTCTTAACTTCCACCAAAGGTTATAAAGTATGCATTTAAATCAACTGTTCATAGCACGTAGCCGCATGCAATCCACCTCGCTGACCTCTCACAGGCTCAGCGTGTGTGAAGCCTATAGGAGCATTGATGAAATATGATAACCAGATCTCAATTTCAATTACCAGACATCAGCATTACGGCAATCGTTTCAGTGTTTCCTTTGTTTATGAGATGGAGAGAATAGAAAAATGATCCTGAAATCCACTTGTCTAGTCAGTTTGATTTTTGGCTCATAGGCTCCTTGAAGAAGCCAGTCTATATGAGTGACTGAGTTCGATTAAATGCGGTCGCAGTTACATTATTGTCCCAGATTACTTATACATGGAGATGAGCATATCACTAATTGGGCTCATTTTTCATCAAGGGCAACGGTGGCACAAAACGATTTACCAGACAATACATCATGAAATCAGTTCAACAAGGCCTGTACTAATGGCCATTCATTATAGACCAGATACAGATTATTGAAGTTATCAACAAAGGTATGGCTAAAATTAATTCAGAGCTCTTTATATATATATTATATTATATTTATATAGTTGATTTCACTCAGTATGAAAAAAAATATCTAGACTTCATTGTAGTACAACATGGCGGAACGAATGAAGCACAACATAAGGATTTGTTGAGACCGAAAAGGGACTCACAGTAAGACCTGCCATTTTGATTTTAGCTCGGAAGATCCCGATCATGATACAGAAACAGCATGGATGCAATTCTTCGAGTCCGGATTCGCTTTATTTTGACGCTTTTCAAATAAGACAATGCTGCTTTGAAGTTGAACCAATTCGCAACCAGCTCATGATATGGTTTTTCAGATTTTCTGACACATCGAAAATAGAGGTCACATTGTGAACATAGACCCCTGATTGCAGAGAAAACACATGTCCGCATCATCCTCTGATTAGGGAAAAGCACACGTCGCCTGGTTGCGTACTGAAAAAGGGCAGCAGCGAGAGGAAAAAACAAACCGAGATAAAGAAAAAAAAATAAAAGGTCACCCGTGTCAGTTGCTTGATATTGTCGCTCTTCCATATCACATATTCACCCAGGAAGAGCCTGTTATAGCCTTTTACCTTATATCAAATGGTTCACATAACACCCAGGGCAATAAAAAAAGAAGTGAGAGGAAGGTTGCATTCAGCCTTCCTCCATGCTCCATAAATCATGTGGCCTTCATATTTAGTGTGCTTTACTGCAGACTGAAAAAGTCAAAGTTACTAGTTTAATATTACGCACCAACAAGCACCTTTATCACATCCTGAAATGAAAACAAATGTATGCAGAGCTAAATCATAATGACGGGCCTCTTAGATTATGTTACCGCAGTCAGTCTCGCAGATTGATAGATGCATTAAGTTTCTTTCCGTGGCACTTCACTGATTTCTGCTTGAGATGAGTTTGTCCAAAACAAAAAGAAAACCCTGCACTGGGGTGCATTTCCGAATGCCATCAATAGCCAACTAATGTCACAAGTTCTGTCGTTACAAACATAGTTAGTTGATTTGGCATTTCCCAAATCTGTCATTCCAACAAAAATTCGCAAGTTGCATCGCAAACTGCAAACTTATACGCTTGCAACACTCAAAAAATATTTTATTTTGCTCATTCAAACTACGTATTTAAAATGAGCTGAAACATCACAATTCTTGAGATTTCATTGGGACAACTTAATTTTTTATGTTCAATCCACATAAATTTGTTTCATGAATGAATTGTGTGGAACCCTGCTTTTTTTTTTACAGTGAACTACACCTCTAGAGCTCTAGTTCATATCTGTCAACCCTCCTGTTTTTCCTGGGATTCTCCTGTATTTTACAATTCTATCCCGCTATCATCCTGTAAAGGTATTTTCCTGTATTTCTCCAGTTTGTTCAATCAAAGGGTGGCATTAAACATTAAAGAGCCAATCCTCCCTAAACGTAACCCATACTGCCGAACCACCAGGGGACGCCCCTTACTCTTAAATGTGAAATTGTTTTAATTTTATTTAGGCATGAAAACACTTTGAAATAAATATAAAAATGGCAGGATTCCCTTCATTTCCATTACAGGCACCTTCGCCCCTCCTATGCAATCCTCAAAACAGTTAATGTAAGTGGTGCGTGACTATCAGACGCGCTCCATATTGATAAATAAACGCTGATTCCAAAACAGATTGTGTACACGCGATTAGAAGTTGAGCAAAAGTGAACACTCTGGGTTTTGGGTGCATGTTTGAACAGACATATACACATACTAATGTAATCATGTCGATCTTGGCGGGTTTTCTTTTAAACACAACAAATTTAGTCTTAAATGCACATAAACGGTTAGAAAAGCAATTGAATGATTTCATTATTGATGTGTGCATTTTTAAAGTGACACCTCTGTTATTTAATGTGATCAAATAAAAATCTAAATGAGAGATTCATTCGCTGCTCTTTAGTCAGAATGTTTAAATTTAACAGTGAAGAAAAGTTTAATGAGATTTGAAAACTTTTTATTCAATTTCTTTATAAAAGCTATTTATTTTAATAGGGTAAACTGTTTGGTTTATTTGCAGCTTTTTCTAATGTATAATATTTATTATAACTTTTGTAAATAATAATAATAATAATAATACATATTACTGATTGTAACTATTTATTTACAATAAAACAGCTCCAGATCATTGCTCCAGATGGACATATTTAGTAATTTGGGGAATTTATTATCTATTTTTATTTTTTTTTATTTTTTTGGTATCTGGGATGGGCATTGGGCAATATTTAGCAATCTTCATGCTGACAATTGCGTTCCCTTCATAGTGCACTTTGAAAACATTTATGCCATTTTGAACATAGCCGTGGCTCATGACGAAATTATTTTTATTATTATATTTATTATTTCAAAGCGGAATATACATTACGTCTTTAAAGCTTGTGAAAACTAAAATATATAGCATACGTTAATGCTTTTAATTTATAGTAGGTTATTTATTTAGAAATGTATCTGTATATAACATGGGTATGTTGGTTAGAACATTTGTGCAGTGGTTTGAATGTGTCAAATTGTAAAAGTAGACTTTTACAATACATAAAATAAAATAAAAAATAAATAAACAATATCCCACTTAATAATAATAATAATAATAATAATAATAATAATATTAAGTAGTATTTTTTTCATTTCTTAATAAATAGCCTTTATAGATGTTTTACGTTATAACTAAAGTGGTTCAAACGATGGATCTGCGACAAAGCAGCTACGGTTTTGGGAAATACTCCTCACTACATAGTTCATATCCTAAACGATGCATCGTACTATGATAGTTCAGCCGCGAGTTATGTCGTTTGGGAAATGTACCCCTGATCGACTAGTGACATTTCTGACAGTTTATTGAGTAGGAAAGCCCAGGTCACTTCATTCAATATTTGTTTATTAGCTTGAGCACTCCTTGTGAAGTCATTTGTTTTTTCTGTCCGGCAGAGAGGGAAACACAGGGAATAAGACTGTGTGAGTGTGTGTGTGTGTGCGCGTGTGTGTATCTATGAAAGTAGCTCAGCCATCAGTGCCTATTTCAACAGTGCTAAGCAAACAGGCGCAGGTTAATGTACCCTGACAAACACACACTGCCAGCACGCCAGCCTCTGCGTATCACATTTACACTATATTTATTCTGCATAATCACAGTGGACAGACCTGATCTCTGTCGGCTTAACATTGTCCAGGTTATCACAGGCTGTAAAGGATTAATCTGATTTATCGTCTACCCCAAAAACATCCCCATATGCCATATTTTTAAACTGCGGAGGATCCGAAAATTGTCCTTGGCTGAAATCCATTTATAGCGTTTGCATAAGATTTATCACTTTTTTTTTTTAGCCATTACATGCCTCGACTAACAAGCACACAAACAAATGCTTTAACAAACAAATAAGTGCCGATGCCAAGAGGCAGCACAAATACATCTTGCTCAATATTTGCAACAAAGTTTACCACCGCAGAGAATTAAGAGCTAATCAATTTAAAGGCAGTGCGGATGAATCCAAAACATTGTACTGTTTGCCGGCAAGTTACAGGATCCTACGGCCAAATTGACATCTGATTTCCCTTGTGAACTTCAGCACGTCAACAAGACTTTACACATATTGATTACTCTTTAAACTGGTGTCATTTAAAATTGGCTTGTCACTCGGTTGGAGGACAGATCAGGATTTAAAAAATAAAAATAAATTAATAAATATGCGCAGACACAAAAGCAAATCTCAAAAGACTGAACTGTCTCAACAAGAGCAGTGGCTAGAATACAGCGATTAATGCTTTTGATAAATGCATGGATGGATTAATGTTTCTTTTATGAATAAGCTGTTATGTGCAGCATTACAATGAAGCCAGCATGTGGTGATTTCAATTGCCTGAATTGTAATCAGTAAAAAATGTAACCCTGAAGCTTTTTCGTACCTGTTTACTAGTATTATTGTGCTTCAAATTTACTTTATTAGATAAATTCATTGCGAGACAAGAATTTCAGCCAAGGTCTCACACACACTGTCCTTATTAGTATTAAATTGTGATGGATTGCTACCTGCGGTGCATCTTTACATGACACTTTACATGGTTTTACGAGAACCACTGGTGTGATATATTGCAAAAACTTTCTGTCTCTTTGTTGAATCTGGAAAGGGTCTGCATTTCTGGTCATGCATTTTGTTTCACCCTTAAGGCATGAGAACATTGTGGATTGTGCTTGTGCGTATGTGTGTGTGAACTGCTCAAAGTCAAACACATTCTCTGTACTATAGATGTCCTAAAGTCCATGACAGACTTGGCTGCCTGCACTACACTTTTTCAACCTCCATAACATCCTTGTTTCTTTTCCTATCAGTCTTAAATTCTCTCTCGTTTTCTTTTTCTCGCTTTCCTTCCATCCACCCTCCTACACCCCCCTGCACTACTCTCCAATTTGCTGTGGAGCTCTCTTGCCTGCCTCCTGCTGTGTTGGAGGCAGCCTATGATTTGCCACAGGCAGGAAGTGCGCTGACCAGGCAATGAAACTCGCCAGTATCCCTCTTTCCAAGTGCCTCGGCTCTGGAACCTAGGATTTACATTAATGTCTTGCAGAGATGACAGTCAAAAGCTAATGTGTTATATGAGAAGAAAAACTGATAAGGAAAAGGACAAGCGGAGTAATATGAGAAATGATCTGAGAGATTTATGTGGCACAAGTCAAGCAAAGACGTCTTTATTTCTATAAATGCAATGTTGATTTCGCCAAAGCAACTTAACATAGATAAAGAAAAGAGAATAAAAAGACATAACTATATTTCAGATTATGGAACACGTCAGCATATGAAGCAGGGTGGAGAGTAGTGGTAGATTTCTCGTGTAGTTGTTGCTATGTTAAAACTGATTCAGTTTTGTTTAAACAAATGTCACTGTTAAAGGCTGATGCACTGATCACATTCAATTGATCACACTGAAAATACCACATTCTTAAAGGTCATTAATGTAAGGATTAGGGCTGCACGATTTTGGAAAAATCTGATATAGCGATATTAGATTTTTCTGTGATTAATATTGCAATATAGGGTTAGGTTGATAGACCATGCCATCGTCCATCACCAATGGCCGATAGACATCATGATGCTGAGCCGGCATAACGATCCTCTGCCCTGCCCCCATCGCAGCAGCAACCCACTCATGAAAAATACACACTTAGGCCCCGTTTACATTAATACTGTACGTCTTAGTTTTAAAATGGCATTTTAGAATAAAAAGCGATCCACGTTCACACTGGTGTTTCATCTAGCATTTCTGAACAGATCTCCGTCCACACTATAATGCTGAAAACGCACATGACGTGACCACACACACTCTGGTATGCGCTGCACTGCAGTGTATGCGCACGTCTGAGCTCCAGGCAGTCAACGGGTGCTTTGAGCACAAAACTCCAGAGAGCAGTGCACGTCGGATAGTTTATCAAGGATGTATCGCTGGATCACGTCTCACTATAGTTATTAAATTTAATTAATCTTGTCTCTATCTATAATGGTAATGATTCTTCTGTCTTTAGAATCAGGTAACATGTCACAACATCATTCAGTCTTTCATGTTCACTCTTGTACTTAGTAATTTTAGCGAAAACAAAGGGTAAAACAAAGACCATGCGGGTCAGGTAGTTGGAACAGTAGGCTTCAAATAATTAATTAGTCATAAGCTAATTAATTAAAAATAATAATAATTAATTCACAGCCACCTACGACAGCAATGCCATCGTCCAACTTGATGTTTCACATTAGACGTCTTACGATGCCAAATTGGTTAACATCGCCCAACCCTTTTGCGATATGAATACAGTTTCAGAAGACAGTTTGAATAGCTCTGTTTGACTGTATCTGGGGAGTCTAACAGTATCCAGGTAGAGAAATTAAATAATCACAATGGCAAAAAATGCCTTTCTTACGTTGTTTTGTCTTGTTTCTAGTCTAAATATCAAAAAAATTCTCAGAGCAAGTAAAAAATATTGTTTAATTTCACTATCAGAAGGGATAAGTCAAAATTAATAGTTTTTGTTGTGATTGTTTTAAGGAAATTATCTGCCAGTGTGGTAAGTGAAATAATCTTGTTTTCACTTTGACGGTTGATTCTTGGACTATAAACAAGACAAAAATTATTAGTTAATTATAATAAGAATTAATTTTTTTAAATTCCATATAAATACAGTGATTGAATACAATTCTGTGGCTCCTGGTCAACTGTAATTCAGACTAGACATTGCAAGTCTTTGCGATAGGACTATTGAGAATGCACACATTGCGATATTAATGCCAAAACAATTTATTGTGCAGCCTTAGTAAGGATACATGGTATAATATATATATATCGGTATCAGTTTATCTCTCCACAAGGTATGTTTAGAGTTCTTTTTAGCAATACCTTTATTATTTTCACATCTGTAATTTACAGAATCAAATCACTGAACAAGTAAACATTATTTTCTAACCACCCTTCCACTCTGCCCCACCCTTTCTGGACAGACTACTTAAATGGACCAGATTGTATGTCATTAGCCCCTTTCACACATCGATACCGGTAAATATCCAGAAAATGACAGGAAGGACTTTACCTGTAAATTCAAAAAAGCGATGTTCATACAGGCAAGGACATTCTGGAAATTTTTCCTAAAAATAACGGTTCACACATCGATTCCAAAATACCGGTAAATTCTGACATCATTACGCAGAACTTACCTCTAAATGGCTGCGCTTGTATTTGTAAACATATAAGGGGTCGGGCTTTTGTTGATGGTTTCACTTTTATTTAAGCTTTAGCTCTCATGCAGCTGCTTCGTCCCAGAGACGTCCAAAGGCAAAAGCGCGAACCACAGTTAAATGTTTACACATTTGCTTACATTACAAATTCTGTAGATGGATATGTATTGAGAACAACTTTGATAAAAACATACGGAGGAACACTTTCACATGTTAAGATGTACATAATATGTGTGTGTGCTGTGCTCACTGGCTGCTTCATGTGCACACACATCAAGCAACTGAGCAGAGTTTGACGTAAACACACAGCAGTTTATCATAAGCATTTCATCGTAAATTTTTTTATACAGTTGGTATTAAGAAGGAGCATAGAAACGTTATCTGACTAACATCTAGCTGCTAAATGTGTCTGGAAAAATATTCAAAGGCTTTTATTTTCATAAACAGCATGGATGTGGATGCGTCTCAATGATTGGCTGGAGTAGACATCTCACGTCAGTGCATTCGAAATGTGATTGTGCTCTTTCTGGCAATTTTGAGCAGCATTCAGGCAAATTACCGGTAATGAACGAATTTACAGGTATTTTCATAAAGGGCCTGTTCACACATACAGACCTTTCCAGAAAGGTCTGTATGTTTAAAAGGGGCTATTAAGCTAAAAAATTCAACATGGCAAATAAATAAGCAAATTCATAAATGAATAACTATATAAACATTAATACAAAAGGGTAAAGAAATGTTTCACATCAGTCAGTTTCAATCCATATAACATCAAGTTATTCATGCATACAATAAATTGGCCCAAATATTTGTCAGATTAAACAGATTTTTTTCCACAGGGATATACCTGTAGGATGAAAGTTCTCTAAGCCATGCAACATGAGTTGGTGATTTTTCTGATTTCCATTGTATGGCAATACATTTCTTTTCTGCTATTACTGTACAGCCATCTTAACTAAACGTAAATCCTTACTTTGACCAAGATGAAGAACAGATTTATCTCCCAATAACATACATCTGGGATTTCAGGAATGGGAAGGGTTTGAAATCAAGAAAAGAATTTAGGAAGAATGCTCATTGTAATGCGATTTATCTTGCCGATTGGAGATAATGGTAGTGATTTTTCTAAATTAGGTTCAGAAAATTGATGTAAAGATTTATTTTATTGGCTTATATATCAGTTTTCAGCTTCTAAATATAATGAGTTATTGGAAACGTAAAAATTCATTTTCGAATAGAGTACAGTTGTTAGGTTTAGTATATATCATTGTAGTATAGTAAGATTTGTTTACTGCTCACTACTTAATAAACAAGTAACAGGAAAATCCAATGTCACTTTATAATTTGAGGAGAAAAAACCATTTCAGGTGATTACCGATGAAAATGTTCCTAAAATGTAATCAAGAAAATCTGCCAAGTTGAAATCAAAGTTATTTTCCTTTCAGTCTTCATCTTGATATCAAGTCAAGGCAAATTGGTTTGTTCATTTGCTTTCCTCAGCTGTCACCACGTTTGCTCAATACTGCTGAATGTTTTCACCTCAGCCTTCCCCCGTCAGTTCTCTCCCTATTTGCTTTCCTTTCATTTAACTTATAAAGTGAATGAAAACAAGGTAGGTCATGTTTATATAAGCACAAAATAGCGTGTTCTGTAAAGTGTGTGCGTTTAGAGTTGCAGGATCCTGCACTGTGTTTTAAAAAAACCTTCATCACCTTGACCACAAAGAGAGCATTGTCGGCTATAATGCTAGCAATCAACAAGTAACACTTAAATTGAATGCAGCCTAGATCTTTCCAATGTATTTGTATACGGTATGTGTGAAACTATTGATAAAACTAAAGATTGTTCATGTTTTTGAATGCAAGAATTCAAGATATACAAACATGCATACACACACACAAATGGATAGATAGTTAGACAGATAGATACTGTACCAATTCTCAACAAACACATATTTGTTTTACCCTTTACCCTTCCACTTATTTAGAGAGGAACTAATTTAGAGAGGATCGCGTGCTTATGATTGCTTGTGGCTGGTCCCGCATTATTCAATTTATGATTCACCAATCAGACGATTCCTAAGCCAATATAAATATCCTAAGTTCCATATCACAGCCATCTTAGTTTTGAAGAATCCCCCTTCCACCCCTACTATTCCTTTCCTAGATGGGTTGCACGGTGGTCCAGTGGTTAGCACTGTTGCATCACAGCAAGAACGTCACTGGTTCTAGTCCTTACCAAGCCAGCCGATGTTTCTGTGTGGAGTTTACACGTTCTCCCCGTGCTCAAGTGGGGTTCCCCGGTTTCCTCCCATCGCCCAAAAGCATGCAACTTAAGTTAATTGACTAATCTAAATCAGCACCATAGACATGCTCCTAGTAAGTAGTTATCTCTTAAGAGCAATCAATATCTGTTCGTTAACTACTACAGCAGAGGAGTTCTCGAGCTCTACCTGAGCTCAAACTCCCCTCTCGCAAATAGGAGGGAGTCCCGGGCTGGAGAATCTTATGAGCTCAGCGCTCTCTCCCAGGACAGCATGCCAAACAAGCTTTATAATAAATCATCAGCTAAGTGTGAACTCTTAAAAGACTTGTCCAAAATTCTTAAACTGTTAATTTGCATTGAAACAGCCCATCCTTTTTTACAGTGAAGGAACTAAATTACATCTGTTTCATAATGTTTGTAAATGATTTGCAATTTTGACAGGGTTTTATACCCAAAATAGTTTTTATGCCCTATGTACATTTTTGGAAGTAACAAATTATGTAGCCAGAAATACGTATGGCTGCATTTCATATTTCAAACGAACGTCAATCGTTACTTTTGAAAACACCATTGGTTGGGTTTAGGGAATGAGGAGGGTGGGTCAGTTGACCAGTCAGTCAGTCAGTCAACAGTGGCCTCTGGTGGATTTACGCAGGAACAGCAGGCGCGGATGAGATCTCAAAAAACGTACACAGCGTCCTCTGGTGAATTCGCAGAAACAAAAACTGCAAAGAAACGTACCTCATAGGACGTATATGGTGATCTCCAGAAATGTATATATGCTTTCAGAATGAGCCAGGGTTGTTTATACCATTTCTTTAGCTGTAATTAAATGATCTGTGTTTTTTCTTTCTTTCTCCACAATGCCTATTTGACCTGGTTCAACACATTGTGATCAAATTTCCAGACAAAATACAAAACTGGATGTATGCATGTATTCATAAGCATGCACAAGAAGTACTTTTATCCTCCAATGAAACTCCTATGAATCATGCTGCAGAAGCATGAGGGGTTATCTTAGAAGAGAGGGCGTAAAAAAAAAAAGCTCATGGCAGAACCGTGTGAGACATTTCAGACTAATGTTTTTTTAATAAGACCTGTGATCTCTGTATTCTGATAGCGAGTGTGCTATCTTGACCCATATAACCTCACCACCTCTTCAAAAAGCTGACACGTGGAGAATTGCAAAAGTCTATTTGATCATTTTACGGCCCATGCTGAAACACATTTCCACTCTGGAACTCCTTTGGACACTTAATTGCGAACAAAATGCTGCAATTTCGACGCCATCACCTAATTTTTGTGCATTATTGTGCAGTTTAGGACAAAATATGACATGTCTTTTTTGTCCTAAAGATCACTTTGATCCATTTAGTCATCTCTCAGGGAGTTGCACATCCTATTAGAGGGTTTTAAGACAGAATATCTGACAAGCATTAATGCCTTAAATTAAATCTCACCGGCAAACCTCTTGCTCCAAATGAGTCCAAGAAAAGCACAGCCTTGAGGTCATGAATACTGAAAAAGAGGAACACAAGTGGATGTGTCTTCCTCCAGGCATGTGCACATCTGTGTGTGTTGCGTCGCATCTCCACTGTGATGCGGGGGTGGCTAAATCGACGACCCCCAGACAATAGTGGCACTATCCCAGGGTGCAGCAGTGTAGTGTGGGAACAGGCACTGGCTAATGGAAGCGTGCCCTTGTTTCCCGTCTGTATTTTTTCTTCCCGTTGTTTCACAGCGAGCGAGTGGCTGGGCTGGGCTCAGAGCAGTGCAGCGCATGAATTATGCAAAGCTGTCAAAGCAAGCTATTGTCGGTGGTGGCGGCCACACTAAAGCTCAGAATGGGCCGGGTTGGGGGGACGGCATCGGAGGCGGCAATGGAGGAGAGGAGGGCTTCTGTATTCCTTCAGGCTATGTGCACTTAGTATCCTGGAGCGAACTTTAGTGGCTGGTTGTAAGGGCGTTTCCAAAGAACCGGACGGGAGGATTAAAGATAGGCTTCCATGCGGAGAGTGATGGAAAAGGAGGAGGACACTGTGCTGATGCAGACATAAAAATGATTTTGATTCAATTAAGGTGTCATGCATCCTAATGAGATGCGCGAAATCGACTTATTCACCTTTACTGCGGGCCTTAAATGAATTCTTAATCTTAATTTTAATGCAGGGAGTTATAAAATTTATGATTGTGCAGTTGTATATAATCATAGGCATAAATAAACAATGCAGCCGTCATTGATGTTAACAACAGCATCGAGCCATCTGGGTGCTCTGTCACAGAGAGAGATCTTACAGACTAGCACAGAGAATTTATTTCATACACCGTATTAAATAATGAGCAGGATTACTCACTGTCTGTATGGTGAAACTGTGCCATTAATGACTACCAAAGCGTTTTCTAGAAACTGGAGAGGGAAGAAGCGACTTACTGTATGAGCTTATTTTATTGCATGCATTTTATTTGCAGAAGCCCTATCCCAAGAGGCAACTCATTTGGAGTGATGTATGACTGGACCCGTTCTAAAGTTGGATCCGGTAAATTCATAAATCTGGAAAATGCAGATTCAACTCTCTATGTTTGTTCCAGTCTCAAGTTTCTGTGTGGACTTACAGGACTTTGCTTGTAGATTTTGTTAGTGTGTGCGCAACAGAAGATACTAGATAGTTTGGTAAGACTATAAATGTATTTATTGAGTGCTTTAGATTTTTCCACTCCATTTCTTTCCTGCGAAGTCTCTTAATTGGTTTCACTTTCACATTTTTACTGTCTGTAATAAGCAAACTATATTTCCGTAATTATTTGTATATAAAAGAAAAATACACTTCAGTTATAACAGTGTGCTAAAAGAGTTGAATTTACTGCAGATTAGGGTCTCCTTGTTTGTAATCAAATTATCCTTTTAATTCATGTTCCTTTCAGGGTGTGACATTAACACTTGTCAACTTGTCTGGAACCGGTGATTTTTGGAAAGGACAAATGGAAAATAATTTTACCTGCCTACCTGAACAAGTATCGTGATTAAAACTAGCACAGGAAGATAAGCAAAAATCAATCTGATTTTAATTATATATTATGTACACAATATACTGTATATTATAATATTTAATTTTTTAAAATATATTTCTTGCAAACTATTTTTTGTAAATGAATAAAATTACAAGCAAAGAAAACAGCACCCAGCAGGCACACACTATCAAAAGACATTAATATTAGGTTAGATTTATGTTGTGACATCAGGTGACTAAAATTCAATGTCTAGCCAGTGTCTTAGGACATCAAATGTCAAAATGATGTTGATATTTGGTTGATTTTAGGTTGTGTTGGAAAGTGACCAAAATCCAACGTCATATTGACGTCAAATACTGACCTTTATTCATCAGGTATGGCAACCAAAATCTAACGTCTGATAGACATCACAGTGGTTACGGCCACACAACTTCAAGCTGTAACATCATTAGACATTGATATTTGGTTGATTTTAGGTTGGACGTTGGACATTGACCTGACGCTGTGTTCTGACGTCAACCTGATTTTCATATCCAAACAAAATTCCACGTCCCCCGACGCTGGGGTACGACGTCAATCTGACATCATATTGATGTTTTATGCTTGCTGAACAGTTGTGCATCTCTTAGCAACATTCTGTTTTATTACCAAACCATTTTGCACAGTAGAATTGGGACAAGCCAAGCCGATGGTCGGTGGTTGACCTATATCAATCAGTGTCCATCTGACTAGTTGGTTTGGTGTGTTCCACATGTTGCTTCTTGCCGGGTTAACATCGGAGCTTGTTGGCACGATTTAGCATATACAAAGAGAGTGCTCTGACTAGTTATTCAACAAGAACATGAGCATGATGTAGTAAAGTGACATAGCAAGTAAACAGTTCAAGAAGGAATACAAAGAGGCTGGCTGTAATTCCGCTACATTTCACAAATATTTACAAACAATATAGATTATTAGATTATCAGACATATTTGCAGGAGTGAATCCCTCCGTGGTGAGTGACAATGAATGTGACAATGGTATTTAACGCTGCTTTGTGTGCCGGAAGTTTTGGTTTGGCCATTTTGAAGGAGAAAACAGATATTGCCCCCAGTGGTGCGGAAAGACACATCCTATTGCTCAGACGCAGAACATGTGCTCTTGAATAAGTCAGCTGCTGTCTGTTAGTGTGTTCACGAGCAGCTTTTTGGTCCAGATAGAATGAGACATGAGCCAACGCAAGGCAGCAACACAGTTTAACCGGTGCTAGTTGCTTGGCATCAGCTTGGTGTGTACCGTCTCTTAAACAAATTGAGTGAGTATGACCTGCTGTCTGAATGAATCAAAAAGTCACTGATAAGTAAATCAGTGACTAATCCTTGAAGACATTCAACATTTTTTCCTGCAATATTCATATTTATTTATTAATTGAAAAACTAAGCTCATGACATTATCCATCACTTTTTATTTTGCTATGTAATTGCATTCCTGCTTCTTTGAGCTTTATTAAGCTATACATACATCTGAATGCTACTTTAAATGCTTTCATTTCTTCTGAAGTGGAAAGATAATTTTTTTGATACAGAGTTAATTTGACTGGTAACAGCTCTATAGTTTCAGATCTTCTTTTTCTTAAAACAAAAATAAATACATTTTTTGCACTTTTTTGCTGGGACAAGACAATGGCCAGTGAGCACACGTAAAGGGTAAATGTTGAGCTCTGCCATGTGTGATGATATCAAGAAATGTTCATTCCTACTATAGTGCATTGCTGAAAGCTTCTGAAGATACACTTATCAGCCTCTCAGAAGTTCACTCAAAGTTACTTTAACTAAGAATGATTGTGTGCAATGTTCCGGTTGAAAAGCTTGTTAGTTATCCTATCTGCTGGCACTCGGAGCTGGAGTTTTTACAGCCAGACCATCTCCCCTATGGCCTTCTCTCACCAAGCTACCATCCCGTGTCTCACTGGATGAACAGCTTTGAAGCAAATTTATATACTCCAGAGAAGTAACTGGATACTGTTAAAGTCTGTGGTCTCTTTAAAAAGCCTTTATTTTATCTATTTCCAGCAATATGTTTCCATACGAAAATAGTCGAAGCAAGCAGAAGAGTGACAGTGCTGTGATGATGTCTAACCCATTTTCCCAAAAGTTTGCTTTCAATATTTGTTAAGACATACCATTATTTTTGTATGTTTAATAATCATTTCTCAGCTTTCTGACATAAATCATTAATTAACCTTAGGTTACATCTGTTTGAACAGGAACTAGATTAGTGTATGGTCTTTTCTGGTGTTTAGAATCTGGATGTTGATGTGAGACAAAGGAACCATAACGAGAAATGTTTCAAGGTAAATCGAGTGAATGCACATTCTGTTGATTAGTTCTTTTAAAAGTTTTCCCATAAAAGGGATTTTCAAGGATGAGCTTAAATTGCTTTTGCAGGTAAATATGATGCAACTGAATTATTGAATAAAATGTCTGAAACAGCCTGCCACAAAATACTGTGCTATCAGATGATGAAACACAAATAAGATACTAGTTTGGGTGTAGAACGAAGGGCTGGGTGATAAATATATATATATATATATATATATATATATATATATATATATATATATATATATATACAGTATATATAATATACAGTATATATGTGTAAATATATATATATATATATATATATATATATATATATATATATATATATATATATATATATATATATATATATATATATATATATATATATATATATATATATATATATATCTTTTTCCATTTGACCAGTAAACTTGAAAATGCAACAACATCATGATTCAATTAAATGAATAAAATTAAAATTAAATTAATTTTTTTAACCATCTAGTTAAAGAAAGTTCCGTGCAAAGTGAAGTGATCAGCGTGAAACTAATGACTACAGAAAAGATGCCTGATGACATAGGGCTAGGTTGATAGACCGATGGCTCATAGACATCACGATGCTGAGCCTGCATCGCGATCCTCCGCCCTGCCCCATTGCAGCAGCAACGCGCGCATCTGAGCTCTAGGCAGTCAGCAGGTGCTTTGAGCACAAAATCCCAGAGAGCAGTGCATGTCGGACAGTTTATCAAGGATGTACCGCTGGATTGCGTCTTACTATAGTTGTTAAACATGATTTTTAATTAATCTTGTCTCCATCTAACGACTCTTTGGTCTTTTGAGTCTATCAGGTAACGTGTCACAGCATTAGTACATTGCTTCAATCATTCGCTTTCACGCTTGTACTTAGTAATTTTAGCGAAAACCTCAGATACTGTTGGTCGGTTGCTGTTGGTTGTGCACCTATTTTACCAACCAAGTTTGCCGACACCATTATAACGACACAGATCACTCTGCCTATTCATGCCAGAGTCCTGCGGAAAAACTGATTAATAGGTGGTAATTTGTTTGTAACTTATTTGGTAATGGGTACAACAAAGACCATGCGGGTTAGGTAGTTGAAATGGTAGGCTTCAAATAATTAATTCATTATGAATTAAATAATTATTCATAAATAATTAATTCACCGCACTTACAACAATGATGCCATCATCCATCACGATGTTTCACATTAGACATCGTATGATGCCTACCTAATGCCAACCCCAATGACATATGAAGTTTTGAACATATCCTCTATGTTTAGAAATAGTGTCATGTCATTTTCCTTTGGCTTTGTCTCTTATTTATGAAAGACCACAGTGACAGACGAGTCTTCGCATGTTATCCTGTGAGCCAGTATGATCACCCGCCAGTGACCTACTCACACCTGCAGTTCTCCACAGATGTCCAGTGTTCTCCAGCCTCCTGTGCCTAGACTGCAGTTCTGCTCAGGAAGTTAGGGTAGAAGTGGTCATGGCCAACTGAGCCTGGTCTTTCTTTCTTTTTTTTCCCCTCACTTTCGTCAAGCGAAGTTTGTTCCTCGCCACTGTTGTCACTGGCTTGCTTGGTTTGGGACTTGTGTAGTTGCGCATCGATGGATTTGTTCTTCAGTGTTTGGACTTTTAGCAGTGAAAATTAAACCACACTCAACTGAACTAAACTGAACTTCAACTCTGAAAACTGAACTGACGCAGTTTCAATTTACTAGAACTTCTCTGTTAAGCTGCTTTGACACAATCTACATTGTAAAAGCACTATAGAAATAAACATGAATTGAATTTTTGAGGGGTCGCCACAGTGGAATGAACCACCAACTATTTCAGCATATGTTTTTTACAGCAGATGCCCTTCCGGCCGCAACCCAGTATTGGGAAACATCCACACACTCTTACATTCATACACTTTACGGCCAATTTTGTTTACCCAATTCACCTATAGCGTATATCTTTTGACTGTGGGGGAAACCGGAGCACCCGGAGAAAGCCAATGCGAACACGAGGAGAACATGCAAACTCCACACAGAAATACCAACTGGCCCTGCTGGAACTCGAACCAGCAAACTTCTTGCTGTGAGGTGACAGTGCTAACCACTGAGCCACCGTGCCGCCCCAGAAATAATATAATATATGAAAAATACAACATTTTCCTCAGCCACTTCCAGCTTAAGAGCTCAAGTGAAAAAGTAAAGGCATTTCAAACTCAAAATGACTAAAATTATGACAGCGGGGGTTGGCAATTATTAACAATAAGCTTAAGAATAAGATAAATATGCAGCACCTTTCAGTCTAACGTCATCATGCTGTATCAAACAAACAGTAGTGCTGCTTTAGTGGCTTTTGCACTGCTTTTCCCTTGATGGTTGTTATGTCTTTTTTCAGCATCTCATGCATGAAATGGCTCTCTAAAATTCAAGAGTAAGAAAATAGTTCAACCTGTGCCATAACCTCGCTTTTTTCCTATTCTACTATACCCGCATCTTGTTTTTTGTCAATGCAAAAATGATTTCTTTGTGAAAATCATTACAAATAAGCCAAAATAATGCATTCAAATTTATCCATATTATCTGAAAACTGACCCAGCCTTAGCCCAAGTTGAATCTGGATAGAATACCGGGCATGCAACATCTGGATGATAGAACTGGTCTTGTCGGCTGATATTGCTATGATGATCATTATTTATGGAGTTTGGGGTCAGAGGTGGAATCCGATATCCGCAGCTAGTCCCAATGAAATGTAATTACCGAACAAAGAGACTTGCTGTAGATGTGCACTTTCAGCCATCAGACCCACACTCTCACGCCATCCGCAGAATACCCAATGCGCTTCAGGTAAGAAAGATGGGTCATGAAGGTTGCCACCAATTTATTTAACCATGGGTGACTGCATTGGTTCAAAGTCATGGTGCCTTATCTGGCGGCGCTCTCGGTTATTGTGAATCCATTAGGTGTACACAAACATCACATACAGCTTTCCAGAACAGGATAAACCCAGACGGATCATTCAGATAGCACTCAAATGATAGCGGAAAGTTCGAAAAAGCAGCAACAAATGGATTTTCAGGAGCGAGTCTACGGTTATTTAGACTACTTCATGTTTAATATTTTGGCCATGCACTGTAAACAGGATGTTAAGCCAAAGATTAAAATGTGTTTTTCAAATCAGTGTTGATAATGATTTTGCTCAGCGGTGAGCAGTTCCTTCCTCTGACCTTAGACCAGTAATTAACTCTCCTATTAATAATAAGTGACAGATGGAATGGGATGAACGTCATGGAAATAAATGATGACCAAAATTATGTGAGAAGTATTTTAATTCGAAGTATAATCACATGGTTTTATCAGGAGCCTACATGTTGTATAGGTTTAGCTAATAGTACAATGGCAGTTTATTGAAAAGTAAAGAGCCAGGAGGGCAGCACGGTGGTTCAATGGTCAGCACTGTCGTCTCACAGTAAGAAGGTCACTGGTTTGAGTCCCAGCAGGGCCTGTTGGCATTTCTGTGTGGAGTTTGCGTGTGTCCTCATGTTTGCATGAGTTTCCTATGGGTGCTCCGGTTTTTCGGTTTCCTATATGTGTGAATGTGAGAGTATATGGGTGTTTCCCAGTACTGGAAGGGCTTTCGCTGTGTAAAACATATGGTGGAATAGTTGGTGGTTCATTCTGCTGTGGCAACCCCTGATAAGTAAGAGACTAAGCCGAAGGAAAATGAATGAATGAATGAATAAAGAGCCAGGATTACACTCTGTTATATAGACTTGAACATTGCAGTGGTATTAAGTGCAGCGGGGTTAATTTGGACCACAAATAAAGTTTGTTTGGACAAGATGGGTCTCGGTCCGCTTGTTTGGAGCACACCAGGATTTGGATGGCAATATTCACATTTATTCAAATGAACAGCACTAACAGAGCAATCACACCAGAGTTAATTTTAATCAAGCCAAATCTAGAAGTGCGTTAGGCTTAATTTGTTCTGTAATTTACATTTTTTTAAAACTGTCCCATTAATTTAAAAGCGAAATGTTAGATTTGCTTTTCATTTGGCAGGTCATTTTGCGTCAGTCGACCGCAGTGTCCTGGGTCACTATTCTCTTTCATTCTCACCTTTCTTTAGTCACCCCAGATGGTCGAGCACCTGATTTAGTGAAGCCGTTGCCATTATATCATCATAAGTGAGGTATAGTCAAGTGACATCTTTTTTGCCTGGTCGCCTCTTGCTACAATATAGTTCCCACTGGCCCCTCTGTTCACTGCTGAGTCTTTGCTTTTCAATGGCCCCATGGGTCAATGCCCACCTGAGCATGATACGACCGCCAGAACTCCACCGTGATTTATATCCCCGCTTCTCTTCCTTATAAACTTTTCTAAATGGGGGATTTCTAGACTGTATTTGCTAAAACTCAACTCCCTAACATTTCTTAGTTGAAAGGTTTAGGCAAGCTCTTGATGAATCAAGAAGTTTTCATTTAAGTTAGTACATCTGTCTGCTCCCTTGTCGTAGTTATTTTTGTTGGAAATTCAATTGATGATTATTCTAGAGAATTTGGGGGACAAAAAGAGATAAATTAATTAAATTAGAATTTATTTATTTATTTTTTAACACAAAATAGATTTCATAGGGCGTTAGGTATTAATGTTACATTTCTTTAACAATATTTTGTTACGTTTTATTCACTTAAATTCTCAGTAAATAGCTTTAAAAATTATGTTCAAGAGAAAAAACAGAGATTTTTTTTTACATCTTTTGTTTCTCCTAAACCTTTCTAAATGTGTTTTCTAGGGATGCGACGAGATCTAGGGCTATGAGACTAAATCGCAATGAGATTTCTCGTCATACCAGCCAACACTCCCGTTTTTCCCGGGAGTCTCCTGTATTTCAGACCCATCACCCACCCAACACCCTCCCGTTTTGTTATTTCTCCCAGAAAACTCCTGTAATTTCCCGGCTGGGTCAGTTGGCATGTCGGTATGGAGTTTGCATGTTCTCCCCATGTTGGCGTGGGCTTCCTCCGGGTGCTCTGGTTTCCCCCACAGTCCAAAGGTGTATAGGTGAATTGAATAAGCTAAATTGGCTGTAGTGTATGTGTGTGAATGCATGAGTGTATGGGTGTTTCCCAGTGTTTGGTTGCAGCTGGAAGGGCGTCCGCTGCGTACAACATGTGCCGGATAAGTTGGTGGTTCATTCCACTGTGGTGACCCTAGATTAATAAAGCGACTAGGCCAAAAAGAAAATAAATAAATGAATAAAATAACATTCATTACAAGTTGATTTTAAAAAAGCACCTAAATTGTTTTGCATTTTGTGATTTTTTTTTTCCAATTGAATACGTTTTTTTTCCATTCATATATTAGCAAATAATTTGCTAATATTCAAAATGATATATAAACACTATTTTCCATTTACACTTTAGCAAAATATTTTGCAGTGTTTGCATGTCCTTTACGGCACAGCATTCATTAAAATAAAAGTAAAATAGCATTCATTACAAGTTGATTTTTAAAAAAGCACCTAAATAGTTTTGCATTTTGTGTTTTTTTACTCATTTGAATAAAAGGATATTTTCCATTCATGTATTTTATCATTGAAGATTTCTTAAAAAAGATTTCTTCGTCTTGTGTCGTTCTCGTTCTCGTGATCTCGTGTCTCGTCTCGTTGAGTAAGCGTCTCGTCTCACCCCTAGTGTTCTCCAGTAATTTTTTGCTATATCCGTCTTGGAAATTTAACAGATGATAATCCTATAGAATTTGGGAGACAAAAATATAAATAAAACTAAAATCTAGGAGAACTTGAAATGGATATTTTTAGGGATTTGGTACATTTCTTAAACAGTGATTTGTTGAGTGTTATTCGCTTAAATTCTCGACCAAGAGCTTTGAAAAAGAAGTTCATACATTTTTAATGAAAGATTTGTATTCCAAGCTTTCATTCCCTCTAAACTTTTCTAAATGGACATTTTCCAGTTTACTGTATATTTGCTAAAACTCAATCCTCCAACATTTCTTGGTTGAAATGTTTAATCAAGCTTTTGACAAAGAAAGAATTTTTCATGAATGTCCATACTAATAGTTATTTACTTCATTCTCAGTGCAGAGCTTTGAAAAAAACGATAAAGACGGAAGAAAAAAAGGAAAAAAGTCATAATTTATTTAACCTTTGGTTCCATGAAGAATTTTCACGGAATACATCCACGAACGTATCAGTGCAAAATACCATCTCTTGTTTGAATGGTTAAATAAGCTCTTGATGGATGAAAGATTTTTTTATTCCTTATGTCAGTACGTCTGACTGCTTCATAATTAACCATCAACCTTTTTTCTTCTTCTTGGAAATTCAGCGGATGTTAATCTTATTGACTCAGGGTCCAGTTTTAAGGACATTTAGGTCCAGACCAGTATGTCTGAGCCTCCCCTGCCCCTGGCTAATCTAAATTGATCCGAATACAGGGGCCGTGTTTCCCGAGGATAACTCAGTGGGTGCTGTCCAATGCAATGAAGGATTGAGGGTTTCTGCTGCTGTGTTCAGTCGGCTCACTGCGCCTTTGCACAACATTGCGCTCGCACAAGAGAATGAATGACCAGTGCTTTTTAAAGAGAAGTACATTTAATTGATCTCACTGAAATACTGTCCGATAAACTATACCTCACTCTCTCTTTCTGACTGGAGTGTTTTGATATCGGGGCACCATTCATTTGATCGCATTCATATCCAGTATGCAGTAATGCTGACCTAGTCGCCTGTTTCTTCTTACGGTGTTTTATGATCCTCATTGTTTATCTTGTCCTCTTTTATACAGCTTTAAACTGACAGTGTGGTCTAGGCAAATGTGCTCAGCATAAAGACTGTTTGCTAGATAAGATAGACGACACTCGAGAAGAAGGACTGGGATATCCTTTAACTCACACACCAGAGAAACGAAACCAATTCTCCAGAGCTTTGTCGAACAGGGTTTGGCACCAACCTCCTAGGAAACTACTAAAGGCTTACAAGTGCGCCTGTGTGTGTGTGTGGATCTGTCATGACAAAGCCAGTTCAATGAAAGTGAGCATTTTTAGGGTTTCGTTTGACTTTGTCTTTGCTGGAAAACATGGAGTTTTCTTTCTTTGGAGAACTGGGTTGAATTGTGTTTTAAAGTGGTTGGATTAAAAGGGTAGATCATTCAAACATGAAAATTCATCTAGTCCTGACTATCTAAACTTGACTTTTATCTGTGGAACATTAAAGAATACATTGAAGTGTTTCAGTGGGGTCTACTTTTATTTTGGATAAAGAAACTAACAAACGTAAAATGAGACTTTAATTTCGTTGGGTAACAAGTAGTTTTTATTAAGAGTCTTAATTAGGTTTTATTTATTTTGATTTTACTTATTTATTTATTTATTTATTTTATTTATGTAATTTATTTATTTATTTATTATTTTATTTATTTATTTATTTGGTTTTATTTATTTGGTGTATTTATTTATTTGTTTGTTTGTTTAATTTATTTTATTTTATACATTTTTTTATTTTATTATATATATATATATATATATATATATATATATATATATATATATATATATATATATATATATATATATTTTTTTTTTTTTTTTTTTTTAAATAATATATATATATATATATATATATGTGTGTGTGTGTGTGTGTGTGTGTGTGTGTTTTATTTATTTATTTCATTTATTTATTTATTTGTTTATTTTATTATAAAATATATAGTTTTATGTTTTTATTTTCATGTTAGCCACATATTTATTTTATAAATTTTATTAATTCTGTTAAGTAATGTCACTGTAGCTTTATTTATTTGAATTTAAAGTTACTAAATAAAAAAGCTTGATGAAATATATTTTATATATATATATATATATATATATATATATATATATATATTTTTTTTTTTTTTTTTTTTTTTTATTAATTAATTTACATAACTTATAACCTAACTAATTTGATATTCATTTTATTCAGCGTTTTGTTGTCTATTTAAAATAAATGTCATCATATCTAAATAAAATGTTATACTATTTATTATTTATTTTATTTTATTTATAGTAACTCTCCCCTTAAAGAGTTGCATTTATCTTTTACTCCTGTTTTCCCAAATGGCAGTCCAACACATGCACAGTATACTACAGAATGTTGATTAAATCGACATTACAATTAAAAAAAAAAAAAAATGTTTTTATTTACAAGATTGTGTGTTAAAGAAACAATTTATTTAAAGTTCTTGACAGATTAGTGATATGAATTTACACTATTATCCGAAAACTACTAGTCATTGGCCTCTGCACCCTCCTTTCTTTGTCTTGGTGACTAATTATTCAACGAACAATGCGATTGATGAACTAACTGAGAGCGACATCTCACCAGAGCCCTTTTTAATAGCCTACTTGTCCTTCTCCTTTTTATTTTCTCTTTACCTGTTTCATTTTCTTTCTAAGCCAGTGTCTCTTTGTCTCTCCGAGCAGGGGGAGCGTAAGAGAAGGGAAAGACACAGAACGACAACTGGAAAAGAGCAAACGAGAACAGACAGAAGCAGGAGAGAAGTGCAGGAGAGGAGGATCACAGCATGAATGCAGCATGGAGGTGAAGGAGCGTCGGCCGTACTGCTCTCTCTCTCGGGGCAGGAGAGAACGAGGGAGAGACTGGGAGAGGGAAGGAGACCGAGACGAAGGGGAGGGTTTTAGGGAGGGTCCCGGCAGTCGCCGTCAGATCGGCTCATCCTCTGTTCTCACCCAGAAGTCCTACAGCTCCAGTGAGACGCTGAAGGCCTTTGATCAACACCCATCCACCCAGGGGCTTTATGGGCATCGCATGCCAGACATGGTACCAAGGGATGCGGAGGAATACAGAGCTCCAGGTAAGAGCCCTTAAACATTCACCAAATGCAATTGGAAAGATTAGCAGATGTTTGAAAATGCTGAAAAAACAAAACAAAAAAGCAAGAAGTATACAATTTTTTTCGAGATATTGTACTTAACGAAAAAAAAACATATACATAACAATTTAATCACAAATGTTTCAGTATACACAATGTTCTTTTTCTAAATTAAGTCCTAACACACAGTACAGTGCACAGTGTGGCAATACTGTAGTACATCATTAAATTAGTAATGTGACCTGACTTCACCTTGAGCTTTAACCCAAACAGGAGCTAATGCTTCTGATTTAATTCAATCTTATCCAGAAAATAAATCCCATGTCCTTGAAAACGTATTTTCAAGTAAATTTTAGCACTAATAATCCAAAGTGGAAGTTATTTTAATGAAAAGTAGAAATAATTCCTTGCCAGTTATATAATATTTATGTTATAAAATGTTATTAATGATAATACAAGTATATAATATAATGTAATACCAAGCAATTTATATATTTATAAATATATTTATATATTTATTTTATTTTTTACATTTATTTATTTTATTTTATTTTATTTAAATATTTTTTAATTAATTAATTTATTTTCTTAATTTTATTGTATTTCGTTTTATTTTATTTATCAAAATTAATAACATATAATTAAATACAGTATATAATAACTGTGCTGTGAAAACTACAATAACTTTGCCAGATTTATTTGAATTCAATCCTGGATATATAAGGATATGATTTTAAAACCTTTTGTATTTCTTACATTTTACAAAATACAGTTGTACAGTATATAACAAGTGAAGATAATTTCCTTGAAAAGGAACTACATTGCAGCCCATTTACTGTTCAATAAATACCTTTTTCCTAATCAATACATGTCTGATTGTACTGGTTGCAAGCAGTAGTTAAACTGCAGTGCTGCACTTTAATCCAACACCTACTTTTTTCTTGAATACATTTAAATACTGTATGGATTAACAGAGCCACGGAAGTTGTTTTTATCCATTTCTCAGTGAATATGGGCAATGTATTTTGGTGCATTTAAACAAAACAGATTTATTAATCAGATATATTTATTAAAATAACATTTTAGGCAAGCAAACATATTTAGAAATTGAAAGATAATACAATTAAATTCAAGCTAAATATTGCAAAACATTTTTTTTCCCCCATTTTTTGCTTCTCTTGATTTTTCCTATTTTAAAATTTGTATTTAATATTTTTCTATAACATAAATTTGGGTGTACTAGTTTTTGGACCATTATCGTACGTTATTTTGTCAGTTAAGCTCCAGATTTGGCTTCAGTACTGACTAATCTAATGTATATGCACAAATATAATATTGTATAGCTTCCTATTAAAAATATATTTAAAAATTTAAAAGATAGATTTGGGAGGGGTGTACTTAAATATGCTGAGCATTGTAGAAGCCCTTAATGAAAATTGCATTATTTACTAAGATCCATATATATTATTTCAGACTGTCGTTGAGGAGCTTTTTTATCACAGCTGTATTCAGGTTGCACATATGGGTTTACCTTCCCATTTTTATATTTAACACAGCCCAGCAGACACTCATTTGCTGATTATTCACAAACTGTTCAAACTATTCTATAAATATTTGATGGTGTATTATGATGAGACACGTTTTAAGTGGAAGGGTAGGATGCTGCTCATTGAAATTTAATTTCATTAGAAATACACTTACTTGCTTAATTGTGCTTTATAGTGCGCTCCATAACCTTAGGCTGTTACACTTAGGGGGACGTCCTTAATTAGCAGTCGTGTTTATGCACAAAAGCCGAAGGAGAGAAATCTTCCATGCATTCATGATACAAATGTTCCATCATTTTATTTTAATCACAGCATGGATAAATCATGGCACGTTGGCCCGCATTGGTTAGCTCAGTTTGCAGTATTTCAAAATGTGTATTTCAGATAATGCCCTCGTGTGGTAATTAATGTCAGCACTTGTGTTGAGTTATTTTGTTTCGTGTCTATGAGTGTAGCCATAATTTAAATTCAGCTGTGTTCGTTTTCATGTGTCACCAACTCTGTGGGCTTTTAGCCATAAAGCACTCAGCATATGCTAGCAGGTACAAGAATATGGTTTTAAAAACAGAGCTGAAGGAAGTAGAGTGGTGAGAATCTCAAGGTGAATTTCAATCTGAAGTGTAACGCTTTCTATTTTGTAGACTGTAGTAAATCCTCAAATATTCTTGTGTTGGAGGAGGAGATAGAGCTAAAATTCAGTTTCCGATAAAAAGAAGTTCACCTACTAACAACAAAGAACAGAAAAAGTGAGGACGAAGGTTATTCAGAAAGTAAGTTGTAAGCTGACATATGTGACTGTTAAGAATTGAAAATGTGTAAATTAGGTTTGTGTGAAATTTATATATATATATATATATATATATATATATATATATATATATATATATATATATATATATATATATATATATATATATATATATATATATATATATTCAATTTAATTCACCTTTATTTGTGTAGCGCTTTTACAATGTAGATTGTGTCGAAGCAGCTTCACATAAAAAATCATAGTAAATTGGAACGGTGAAGTTCAGTTTTTAGTGTTTAAGTTCAGTTCAGTTTAGCTCAGTTAAGTGTGGTTTAATAATCACTACTGAGAGTCCAAACACTGAAGAGCAAATCCATCCATGCGCAGCTCTACCAATCCCAAACCATGCAAGCAAGTGGCGACAGCTGTGATAAAAAAAAAAAAAAAAAAAAAAAAAATATATATATATATATATATATATATATGTAATTTTTAATGTACAGAAGTTTTTGAAGGTATACTTCAGCTTTTTTTTTTACTCTGATTAAAAAACATAATGTTTAGTCTTTTAAATGTGCCCATAATTAGGTAATCAATATAATAGGTTGCATTTTATTTTGCCAAAACTGTATGAATGTTACTGTTTATTAATTTACTGTCATTTTGTATCCTGAGTAAATATGTATCAATAAGCTTACATAATATTTTGAATTGAGTATTTAGTGTTAATCTAAATTAATATTTGTTTGAAATTGTAACCACAACAAATAATAGGTGGAATTCTTTTGCGATGAAAAAAGTGTTTATTAACATCTATTACATCTAATGTGCATTTTAACATTAACTAATATATTTATTCATTTATTAACAAAGTCATTCATATTTTAGTGGACTGAGCATTATGAAAACTTTAATGTTAATCGTTGATTTTACTAATAAAACATTTTTTTTTGTGAAGTATTATGTTTTTTCTTTTTAATTAATTTTCTTTTTTATTTTTAAATGCTTACTTCTGCTTGTATTTTGCTAAATAATTTATTTTATGATTTAACAGTACCATCAGGTTACAGATTTTTTCATCCTTTTAACAACCCCTTTCCCCTCTCCTCCCTAACAGTGTCAATTAGATGTTGCTATCATAAATTCAGTAAATACAAATAAATAATACAAACTCAATAAATAAAATTATAATCAATAAATAAAATAAACTCAATAAATAAATAAAAAAGCACACATAAAAATAATAATTGTAAAACAACAATTGTAATAATACATAGATAAATAAAATAAGATAATTACACTTTTACCGTGCCTCTCAGTACAGTGACATTATTTATCCACATTATTCTCCAAAACTGCCAAATAATTTCTTCATCGGGGCAATGCGGTGGCGCAGTAGGTAGCATGATCGCCTCACAGCAAGAAAGTCGCTGGTTCAAGCCTCATCTGGGTCAGTTGGCATTTTTGTGTGGAGTTTGCATGTTCTCTGGTGCTCCGGTTTCCCCCACAACTGCAAAGACATGTGCTATAGGTGAATTCGCAGTGATGGAATGCAGCTGGAAGGGTATCTGCTGTGTAAAACATATGTTAGATAAGTTGGCAGTTCATTCTGCTGTGGCGACCCCAGATTAATAAAGGGACTAAGCCGAAAAGAAAATGAAAGAATGAATTTCCCCATCTTCTCTGATAAACATCAAATTTATCAAGTAATCTATATGTCATTTTTTCAGATGCTGCCACCTTCCCTAATTCAGCACCATTCTTGAAATGATAGTGGACCTGCTGAATGCCATCCCCTCATAATGATTTGTCTTTCAATCATAATACTTATTTAAATCCACTCAGACATCTTCACACCAGACCCCGACAGGAACGGGACTCCCAGTATATATATTTCAAGACAAAACAAAAAGCAGCAACTGTGTAACTGTGCACTTTAACCCAGAATTCCTATATTTTAGAACAGGACATGCATCAAGTCTCAGTCTTTGCTCTTTATTTTGCTGAATTATTTCAAAAAGCAGTCTCTGTATTTCTGTGCAGAACACAATTCACAAAAACACCTCTGTGCAAAATTAATCTTTAAAATGATTTGAGTAAAGAATAAATCTGTCATGCAAATTTCCAAATGGGAACTTGGGAAAAACCTGCTGTTGCAGCATCTTCAAAAGCAAATATCTTACCACAAATGTATATACAGCAAGAGTCAGAATGCAGCATTAAATAATTCAACAGCCTATGAATGTATTTTCCACTAGTTATTTTGTGTACTGCTTCTTACGCTCTCTGTATTAAGCATGCGCTTTGAATCTTGCAGGCCAGAGTCTGTCACTGAGGCAGCTTGGGATATGCGGCCCTGCTCCTCGCCGCGGTCTGAGCTTCTGTGCGGAAACCGGACTCGGTCATCATACGCAGCTCAGCGGAGCAGACCACATCCAAAACGTAGGAGGCATTTCGCCTGACTGCGCCATGCTATGGGTTAAATCACACGGTCGGGACTCGCGTCTGTCTAGCCGATCCAACTCCGCTCTAACACTCACAGACACTGAGCAGGACAACAAATCAGATCAAGAGAACGGTAAGTCCAGCTGTGTTGATAACCTTACATTTGGCTAAATGATGCTGACGTAAAACTGGAAAAATCCCATGAGCGAGTCAAAGGAAAGTCACCTCAAGGGCAAGGATGTAATTTGTTAGAGTTAACAATGGGTAGCCAATGACTAGTTGAGCTGACAATATTAATGGATCGACCGGTTACGTTTGGAGCCTAAGGGGCACGGTGGGAGTCGGTGAGAAAATAACATAATTTCCTGAAGCGTATGAGAAAACGGCTAGACACTTCCTCTGGGCCTGTGCCGAATCGTAGATGGCTTTGTTAAAGTCACTCATATTGGTGTGCGGATCCGCAGGGTGTTGCTGGGCCTGTGAACAAACGCTACGGTGGATGAAGAGGGGCCCACTAGTTTGAAGTGCAAATTGGTGTGCGTCGAAAAAATCCTAATGCCTTACGGATTAGGGAGTGCTTTTGAAAAAACAAATTGTCTATATATGAAATACATCCATGTCAAAGCACATCTGTATTTTAATTATATATTTTTTCCAGAGAATGCATAAATAGGATTTCTTTTTATTTTTGGTGGTGGTGACTGTTTTGGGGGCGAGTTTATTTACTGTTGTTGTGATTTATCTGCTTGGTTTTGCTTTTATATGGAAAACCGTGCATGTGCCAAGCTTTTTAATTCACATTCATATATTCTCTATTGAGTTACTGCAGACATATGCAAGATTAGTTTGGAATAAAAAAAGGTTTTAAAATGTTTGTTTCTTTTGCTGTGCTGTGATTTTTTTTCTTCTCAGATTGTATATTTGTTGCAGAATATGTTGCTTGAAATAGAGGAAAGGAAAAATAAGGGAATGTAATCCTAGTCATTGTAGGCTAAACATTTCTAATGGAGGATCTGTAGTGTCTCATGTTTGGCGTTCACCACATTGATCAAAGGAAACCGCATCTGAAATGCACGCGCTCAATTTACGTGTCACATTAGACACTATTTACTGCTGCTAGCTTCTCGTTTGCTGTGATATAATGTTTAATATAGTGCAATAACTCACCATTGAGAAGCTGTTGTCAGAGTGTAGTTTATAATATGTGACCATAGAGTGATATAGAGTGGCGACCATAAGCAATGTCCTTTGGAAAATATTTGCTTTTAATGTCCTTGTAAGTTTAGATATGAGGGACATGTTGTCATCTCATAAATATGGCTTTATTTTAATATGCTAAAAGCATCGAAAAACAAGCAGCTCACAGGAAGAAAAGTATAGACCGACTACATGATAATCAGTTATTAATATTTAATTGGTTCTCCCCCATTTCATTAGTAGCCATTCTCCTGTGCATTCATCGATAAACAAATTTCCTTGTGTTATTATAAATGAAACAATTAAAACACAAACAAAATATGCTTAGAAATTCTACACCAACATAACATCAGTATGCTTTAGAAAGATCAACTGGCCACTAATGTTAGGGCTGTGCAATTATTCGAAATTCAGTTTCGATTTAGATTTTGGCTTCTAACGATTATGAAGAAACATTAATCGAGATAAAACAATTATTGCATCATATACCGCCCCCTTTCCAAACATTTGTTGCTCTGCAAAGGTCAGTTTCACGTGAAAATTACTAAAAGCATGTACTGTAATTTTTGCAGCTTTGGATGCGAATCATTGATGTACACTGATGTACAATCGAATCATTTGTGTTTTTAAAAGCACGAAAGAGATCACATGCTGTTGTTTTAATATAAATTGTAAACTACTTTTGATCAGTTATTTTATAGTGCAGTAACATTTCACAATTTTACAATTTGTGCTGTATTACCAAAAGAATGGTAAGTATTTTAAAGTGTTTATAGCCATTTGCTGTATTATGTTGTTATATAATCATTATATTATTGTCATTTTTAAGTAATTTTATTCCACAGATTATATAATGATTATATAACAGCATATGAATGCAAATAGCCATAAACACTTTAAAATACTTACCATTCTTTTATCATATTTAGGGCTGCACTATATTTGAAAAATATGACATTGTGATATTTTTTTCCTTGCGATATATATTGCAACATAAATACAATTTCACCAGATAGCTCTATTTGGAAAGTCATTACTTTAGGTTGATTAGAATGATTTGTTTGCGAGTGAAATATAAATATATTCTATGTAATTTATTATGTACATATAATAAACAAACTACACTCATAAATAAACACAATGTAACAAACATTAAAGTGAAATTAACAGTGCTTAATCGTTTCCAGGGAGTGTCTAACAATATTCGGGTACAGAAATTAAATAATCAAATATAAAAGAGCATTGCATCTTCATCATACAATTAATTCAATAAAATGTATTTTTATGTTCTTTATGTTCTCTTAAAATGCTTAGAACTCTTAAAATGTTCACACTGGCTTTAAAACACATGAAAAATGTTCAACTTTCACTTTATAACAGTTAAATTCTGCAGAGTCTCCACAAATATCATGTGTTTTGATTTGTGGATTCTGGTCATCCATGTTCATAACTCAACATTCCATATCTTGCGATGTGACTGTTGCAGATGCACACATTGAGATATCGATGCTCAACCAATATATTGAGCAGCCCTAGTCCTATTATATACTATTAAATGTCCAAAGTAATTCTTATTAGGTAAATGTCCAAATATAAACTTTGACAACAGTGAGGTAGATCGATGTAAAATAGCTTTAACGTTAATTGCGAATTTGTAAATATATATTGTAATGGCAAAAATGATTAAGGTCATCTCCAAGTATTGCAAGATAAGTCGATATACAGTATTAATTATTGTGACAGGCCTATATTACAGAAATGACAAAAAGCACAAGCATTTTATTAGTGCTTTCAAGCATATGGAATACACTGTACTCCACTGTATATGCACTTTGTAAACGTTTCCTACTATATGTACCTGCAAAACATCTTTGTGCTTTAAAAAATACTCTGGGAGCTCAGTGTTTGATTCAGACATGCAGGTGAGGAGTAGTATTTGACCAGCATATTCCAAGCTATTTTTCTTCTATTCTTTTCTGTGGATTGGGTCTGGGACTTGGTCCGTTTGAGTCAAAATATAATGATGTAGCTGAGAGCGGGCTGTCTGCTTCACAGCACTCCATTAAGAGAATGAGGTCAAGTTTCCCTGCACAGTCGTTCAGCTTCTGTATCTCCACATCTTTGCCCAACTCACTCCAGTCTGCTATGCAAAACACGTTAAAACTGTATTATAGCACAGGCCTTAACGTATCCGGCCTAGGGACTACTCATTATTATATAAAGTTATAGATGACTCCAGAGAGTGACTATGATTATTTATTAGCCAGTCGGGTGTTAAAATGTAAAAAGGGCATTTTTCATCAATGATTAGCCTACATTTTGTAGAGTCAGTGTTTGATATACTTCAAGCTCTTTCGCAGTTTGTGGTCTTAGGGAAGTGCAATGCTTTAAAGCTTCAGCGGTACCTAATTCTACAAATATCTTAATAAAAATATACTTGATAAAGGTGACACAAATAATTTTCTTTCACTTTGCCCATAGTTCCTTTAGGCATCCCTCTGTGAAGCATTCATGCAAATGCGAGACACTGTGATTTACTGTAACAATTAAGCTGCACTTTTAAAGGTATGAGACGGGTTTCCACAGAGACCTCATTGAGGCTTACTGTAAATTGTTCTGTGACGTTTCTTTGGCAAGCCATATAAACCAAGGCCTAAATTTCAGTGCATTTTTTTGTGGATTGGGTCTGGGACTTGGTCCGTTTGAGTCAAAATGAAGAGTTTAGATGCAAAAACCTTTAGGTGCCATCTGAACTTTTCATCTAAAATTAGCATTTTTCTCAGACTGTTGTGTAGTTTCAGTCATTTTACCCCTAGTGCAAAGAATAGGTTCATTGACTTTAAAGTGAAATAACTGAAAATAAACATAGGATACTGAGAAAAATAATTTTTTTTGAGAAAAATTTCAGATGGAACATAGAGGTTTTTGGATCTGAACTCTTCAAATATAATTCTTATAAAATAAATTAATAAATAAATAAGCAATTTCTTTGTTTTAGGAAAATAGAAAAAGGTGAAAATGAGCAAATTTATCCATAAACACTTAAAAAGGTTTGCTTGCTGCTTGTTCAAGCTACTTATTTAAAATGAGCTGAAACTAGGGCTGGGCAATAAAATGGGTTTTGATATTTTATTGACCGAACACTGTCAAGATCTATAAAAAAGATTCGGTATGAAGGCTACAGTTTTATTAAATGTGGCTGATGAGCGCACACCTTGGAAAGTGCCAATAAGCTTAGAGTGTAGGTTTGTTATTACTAATAGAGGCGCGCGACTTGCACACCATGCACATTGGAGCGACATGCACATGTTGTGCAAGTATTTTCCAGCCGCACCTAGTTAAAAAGCGCACGGTGATTCATGCAAGTAGAACTAACCAATCTGCTTCACACTTTGCTATTACACATTTCAGTAATTACGGAAGACTAATTACCTCAGACAGACACAGCACACCCAAACACTGCAGTGCTTTTTACTTCTCTTCATAAACTTGTATCGGAGTTGCAGCAATGGTTTCTCCAATTGTTATCCTCTGAGAAAACGCTTGATGGTCGCCAGGGGGATCGAGAGAGATGCCAGGGGTGCGTTCGCGCTTGTCACTTCAGGTCAGAATAGCAACACATGCATGCGAAAATGAGTGCTGTATAGCAGCAGTGAGGAGACTGTAAATAGGAAAAGATGTTAGGATGTGGCCAGAATGGCTTTTTGGTTTCTTTTCTTGTGCATCCTAGCCCACTAGCTCCCCATCTGAAAGATGTTTTAGCATGGAGGTTATATAGTCATTTAACTTCACAATTTTTAAGGTTGCAATATGTATTTGAGTATTGATGGCTGATTCCTTTACTTGAAAGCTCAGATTTGGTTATCAGAATTTGTTTTGTTTACAGAGTTTAAGGTTTACTGTGTCATAATTATTAATAACTTACAGATGTTGATCTACCTTTACCATTACACACATTTTGTAACGTTTTATTTATCAAGTTTAAGAGTCTCTTTAACATTTAAGTTTATTTTATTATAAAGAGATGAGATATTTTGTTTAAATATTTTTGTTTTTGACTATTGAAACTGTTTGCCTTAGTAATGTTTGTAAATTAAAATAAATGGTTAATAAGTGGTTAAATAAAAAAAAAATATATATATTCCTAAATGGATTGTTCAAAAAATATTCAATAATTATCTATATCAAATGAAATGAAACATGATATTGTGATAATTTTTTTGCTGAAACAACACAAATGTCTGGTTTTGGGGGGAACAACTTACTGTAACTGTTTTATGTTCAATCCACTTAAATTTGTAAAAACTACTAAGCTAACCTAATTCCCCCTTATTGTCCCAGCTCAAATTGACCATATGGAACCCAGAATTTTTCAAAGTGAAGATGAAATTAATAATTTTGTCTATTTAATCTGTCTGCAATTCTAGAATCAGCTAGCGTGATTAATTACCAGTACAGTTTTTTTTCCTTCAAGTTTTTAATCAGCACCACTGACTGAGCCGCACGCTGTTGCAACAGTATAGCTTTGTTGCATTGCATTGCACTGCTCACTCACAGCATACACACAGCATTTGTACAGCACCTTTGAAAGACCACAGCATGCTGTTTGTATGTAATGCTGCTGCAGGGTGAAAATCACTACTCACACCTGTTACATTTCAATCCCTAAAAAATCACTTAATTCCTCTCTGCTTTGTCTATCGAGTAGTTTTGCCTTTTTGGGGGTCTTAAACTGATTAAATCGCTACATGCTGATTTATATTTAATAGGCTATTATCTATCTTCGTTATACATCATTACTCATTTAGCAGCAAGGATTTTTTCCTGCTGTGATTTGCAGTGCATTCTGTCAGCTTCTGACATTTTGATTGTCATATACTACCTGTGTAAGTCATGAATGAATTATAGTAAAACTGTAAGAAAGTATAACAAGTGCAGTCATAGAAAGAAGACAGCAATAAGATAAAAACTTTGCATTAAACTGAGAACTATGACAGGAAATATAATCATTTAATGACATATTAAAAAGTATAGAGTTTGCATGTTCTCCATGTGTTCGTGTGGGTTTCCTCTGGGTTTGCCGGTTTTCACCATAGTCCAAAGATATGCACTATAGGTGAAATGAATAAGCTAAATTGGCCATAGTGTATGTGTGTGAAAGACTGTGTATGGATGTTTCCCAGTTTTGAGTTGTGGCTGGAAGGGCATCTGCGGCATAAAACATATGCTGGATAAGTTGGCAGTTGATTCCGCCTTGGCGACCCCTGATTAATAAAGGGACTAAGCCGAAAAGAAAATGAATGAACAGATGAATTAAAAAGTGTAAAGGTGCAGCCTCAAAATATGAATTAAATGGAAAACATATATATATTCTTTGCATATCTTTAAAAGTCACCTATATTTTAATAAGAACAGTCTGGAATAAATGTTGCATAAATTAATACAGTATGTTTTGCTGATTTATTACTAAACATTTTAAGGATAATTTTATTTACCAGTAATGTAAAGCATTAAAGTGGACTTTTTACTTACATTTAGTAAATATATGACAATGTTAATGGTCCAATAATTAGAAATATAATAGAATTTAATATTAAAATATAATTTTTGATCAAGTTTTTTTTTTATAAATTACAAAAAAAGGTTAAAAAGATAACAACAAAATGATCAGTTTAATATTTATTAGATAGAAAAAAGAAGCAAAAGTGTGTGATTATAAATAAATCAAAAATGGAATAATTAACAGTATACTGACATGACCACGATGACAATATTCATAACAATGAACATTACATATTCAATATTCGCTAACAATTCATTAAAGCAAATAAATTTAATACACATGTCTGAGATTATAAATACAGAGATTTATTTATAACATTGATTTTGAAACATTGACCTCATGTATATACACAAATGAAGTCAGAATTATTAACCCCCCTGAATAATTACCCCCAATTTCTGTTTGATGGAGAGAAGGTTTTCTCAACACATTTCTAAACCTAATAGTTTTAATAACTCATTTCTAATAACTGATTTATTTTATCTTTGTCATGATGACAGTAAATAATATTTGACTAGATATTTTTCAAGACACTTCTAAACAGCTTAAAGTAACATATAAAGGCTTAACTAGGTAAATTAGGTTAACTAGGCAGGTTAGGGTAATTAGTCAAGTTATTGTATAATGATGGTTTTTTCTGTAGACTATAGAAAACATATATATCTTAAATGGGCCAATAATTTTGTTCTTAAAATGTTTTTTAAAACTTAAAAATTGCTTTTATTTTAGCCGAAATAAAACAAATAAGACTTTCTAGAGAAGATAAAATATTATTAGACATACTGTGAAAATGTCCTTGCTCTGTTAAACATCACTTGGAAAATATTTAAAAAAGAACAAAAAATTCAAAGGCGGGCTAATAATTCTGACTTCAACTGTGACTGTATATATATAAAAAGTATAAATGTGAAGCCCTAAAATATGAATTAATTGGAATAAAATATATACTTTGCCCATTTTCAAAAGTCACAAATATTTTAGCCTACCTCACATTTTTAGTAGCATACAGTCTGGAATAAATGTTAAATAAATACATACAGTATGTTTTGCTAATCTATGACTAAACATTTTTGAGGATAATTTTATTTAATATAAGTAATATATATAAGTATTGTAATACATTAAAGTGCATATTTTACTTTCATTTAGTAAAAATGTGACGGTATAACATTTTCATATTCCAATAATTGCAAATTTTTTTTTCATAAATTAATAAAAAAATAAATAAATCAGTTTATTGTCCATTAGGTAGAAAACGAAGTTAACGTGTGCTCTATAAATAATCAAAAATGCAGAGACTGAATATATAGACAGTATACTGAAGTGACCACAATAACAATATTAAAAAAAAAATTTAATACACGTCTTCCTGCATTTAATATTCTTTCTCCTTATATAATATTTATTTTATAAATTGAATTTGAAATAGACACCGTGTGTGTGTGTGAGTGTGAAATGTATTTATTTACTGTGCTGGTCAAGAAAAATAAATACACTTTGGTTGGTCAGATCGTGTGTAAATCTCACAATGTCACATATGGAGATCTGAGAGCTCTGTAATGCATGCGTGAACAAGAGTAATCATGGATGAGACGCACGGATCTCAAAACTCAAACATGAATGGGGCAAAGAAAGCGTTCAACACATTTTCTGCCCAGCATTAGGGCTGCGTATGCAATAGCAGGGGAGTAGTAGTTTGGAATCTGTATTGCGCATATTTGTGCTGCCAAAATGTAAGTGAAATGTGCACATACCCATTTGGACAGACTGATCAAGACGCATGAAGTGACCAAGTGTAAATACTGCCATATGGGTAATTCTTTTGCTCACAGTGACTAAAACCCATGCCCATATGAGGAATTTAAAGGGATTTGCACAAAAATGAAAAATCTGTCATCGTTTTGTTCATGTTGTTCAGAACCTGTATCTTTTTCTTTCCTCTGTGGAGCACAAAAGAAGATATTTAGAATAATGATCTGTTTATTATTATTATATTTTTAAAGTTGAGAAATATGTTTTGTTTTCAAACCACATTATGCATAATATGGAAAGTCAGAGAGGTTTAGATATGCAAGAAAATTTGTGCGTCAACGTATAAGAGTTTTCATTTTAGGTGGAACGTTCCCTTTAAGTAGGAAATCCACCTCTCTCTTTTCTTTCAACCCCCGTGGAGGGTCATATATCAGAGTCTGTTTTAGCTATAAACCATATTCATTGCTGGTATCATTTAAGATGATCCATTTTTAATGAAGCGCTTGAAGATATATCGCATAGTCAGAGATCTAGCGGCTCGGGGAACATCCAAACAAGGCTCCTTTCAATATAGGTAATAAACCACTATTTCGCCGGTGCTGCTGCTGCTGCTGTGAATACATACACTTCTCTCTCAGCTTTAACCGGGTGTGCATGTGAAATGTGTGTTGCTCTCTGATATTAGTTTAGATCCTGTACTTTACAGAAACTTTTATGAAGGTAGAAACATTTTCATCCTTTAACATAAAAGTCCAAAAGTTCTTTTTGCTCTGAGTAAAACAACATCAGACGAAGCCAGTCGCCAAGCAGAAAGAGAGTATATTCATGACTTAGTGAACATGTGTGAATATTTAAAGGAGCTATAAAGGGAATTAATTAATGTTGGAGACTTACTTATTAAGGGAACCTTCAAGCAAGACCTCCCACATACTAAAAAAAATCATCAAAACAATTGAATGTACGAGCCAGGTTCGTTTCAAAGTAGAACTTTTTTTTCCTTCAAAGAACTTCAGCTAATTTGTATTCCTATAAGGTATGTTGAAGCTTCTACAGTCTGGCCAAGAAAGACATTGTGACAAAAGTCATCACGGTGAACAAAAGTTAAAGAAGCTCTTCGTTTGGCCAGGAAATAGCCTGGAAACCCAGCTGCCCCCTGCTTTTGTCTGGCCTGGTCGCTATTATCAGAGGATAAATGACCCCTATCAGGATCTTCAGTGGCTGTGAAGCTTTCTCTCTGTCTTTCTTTCTCTCTCCCCGCGCATGTGGGTGTTTGCACTGTGTTTTCACACAAGAGGAGTGTGTATAGGCTCCATAATATATGTTTTCTCCCCCAAGGCCAATGAGGGATGCGGTCTCAGTTCTTAAACAGCATTTTAAAATCAGAGAGGAATCTTTTAAGGACGTGATCTTTTAAGTGTTCTGTCTTGTGTACTGTAGTATCCGCTCAACATTTCCATTTAGCACAATGATGGAGAATCCATTGCTAATGCACATTATCTATATTGACTACAGCAATTTGGATTGGTGAGAATGGCTCTATGGCAAGGGTATTCAGAGTTACAAGAGGCTGGGTCTGTGTCATTTCTTTCCAGCAGAAGTACAGACAATTTTGCAATAGTTAACAATTTAGATGTGGGTAGCTTGTAGTAATCATCAAATATACAACTTAGGCTCATTCTAAAAACTAAGCCCTATATACATTTCTGGAGATCAAGAGTTATGTAAAGAAAAGTGCGTATGGCATTTCTTCTTTAAAACGAATGCTACGGGGTGGTATGGCCGCATTCTTTTTCACACTAGCAGCTGACCGCTTACCTTCGTATAGACGGCTTTACCGCTGTTTGTCCAGTGGTTGGCGAAGTACGTTGGCGAACTTAAGACGCAGAGAGGAGTTGACCATGACAATGGGGTTTGAGTCCATCGAAGAACAATTCCAGAAAGCAGGTGAGACAAAAACAAAAGCCAAAATATAGCATAAATAACAGGGTGAGAATGTGGTAAAATCTGAAAACGTGGAAAAAGAGGGCTTTTTTGGATTGCTTATCAAAACACTGTCACTGGTTCGGTTTACGGAAAAGGATGGCTGGGGGGATCGGTCGGTCAGTCAGTCAGTTAGTCAATCAGTCAGTCGGTCGACATTGTCCTCTGAGGGATTTACATGAATGGTACTCACAAGAGAAAATTGGAGATCTCAAAAAGTACACAGCGGCCTCTAGGTGTAACGGATCACTGTGGATCACAACCCACAGTCTGGAACGCATGAAACCTGTGGATTAATAACTTTTTTGAACTTGTAGGTTAATCTAACATTTATAACAATTGCAGAGAGGTCACCTTCCGCGTCATTCAAATAACGTGTATGAAAGGATTTTGGCTTCCCTGTAAAATAAAATGATGATGGGATAAGTTGTGGTGGGATCTACCTAAATGCTGTATTAGGTTATCAATTACAGGTGTTTTCTGTCACTGTTCGTTTAACCTGCATTATTGCATTTGGTGTAAAGCTGCACAAGGAAATATTAAAAGATTGTGATCTCAATTCAAACCTTGACGCTGACGCTAAACGACGCTGGTGAATGTTGTAGCAATTACATTGTGTAACCAATGGGTGTCGACAAATAACATTCAAAATTATGTCACTGAATAAGTTTTCAAAAATAATACAGCTATAAAGAAACAAAGTTTTATTTAGTTTTGAAGTGTGAATTGTTGATCATGAATTTAAAATAAATATGATTCGTTGTACTAAATGTTAGATTTCTATATTTAGCATTATCAGCAACAGTAGCGAAGATCATTTTTCTTATTGAATATTTTCCTTTATTTAGCTGGTTCTTTCTTGATTTTTATTTTTATTAAAACTACAGGTTCTAAGTTGTGTTTGTTAAAACCAATGGTTTTTGCAGTTATATTTTTGAACAAATGGAAAGTAAATTTCATTTGTCTCCTCCTTTGGAAAAATGGTCCGATCCATGACTAGTGTTTTCTGAACTGTGAGATTTGTGAACTATTACACAGCAAAATCCTCTGAGTAAAATTTACTCAGTTCAGAGGTCCCTCTTTAAATAATGGCAAACAGGTTGGTTATAAATAATGCTGCTGTTTTTAGAGATGCTTAATGACCTCTGCTTACTTACAGCAGGTCTTCATCGTCAGTTCTCAATCACCTAATTAATCCTTTCATTGTCTCATTAACTTGAGTAAATTTAAATCAATTTAGAGAGGGACCAAATACTATCTAAACTGAGTAAATTTTACTCTGAGGATTTTGCTCTGTACCCCACTAGCCACTGGTGGATTTGCAAAAACAAAAACTGCAAAAAATGTACCTAGTGGGATGTATTTGGTGCTCTCCAGAAATGTATATATAGGTACATAATCAGAATGAGCCTGGGTTGCAAAGATGAGGATACCTGACTGTAAGTTGGGTATGTGTGGATTTATTTTTGATTTATAGATTTTTTAAAATATTTCAAGTTGATGCCAACTGGATATGAATATTAAAAAGGAAGATAAATTGTTTTATCAGATTATATATATTTTTTTACACTTTGATACCTTCAGTTTAGTTCACACAGTATACATATCCCTTGTGTAATAAAAAAAATGTAAAAAACTAAAAAACAGGGGTAAAAAAATTGAATGACACTTTTTATGTTGTATAATCCTGGATAAGCGATTTCACATAACACGTGTGTACATCTTAATTATTATTTTTTTATTCTTATTTATTTTGTGTGTGGGACTTTTGCTTTACTGCATTACTTGGATTTTCTGACCAGTTGAAAATCCACCAGATACTTTAAATTCTTAGATTATTTCCCAGCATATTTGAACCTTTTCCTCCAGTATCTATAATATTTTGAGATCCAACTCATGCATGACCATTACAAAAGAAGTTCAGAGCAAGGGCTCGAATATAGAGAAAATGCAAAACAACATGCAATTTTTATGATCTGCAAGGAGCATGTAAACTTTGCACCACAACTGTTGGAATGTTAGAAAGCCACGTGACAGAGAAATATACTGTATGGGGTTTCAGCTTTCTGGACCACATTTACTCAATTTCTGCTGTTTATATGACTCTGTTTTGATACTCAATGTGTTTGTGCTACTGTTGTTAAAGAAAGTGCATCATCTGCAGCTCTTTACATTTTTAGCAGAGGAGAAAAGCAACACAGAGCAGAAAGGGCTTAAATGAAATGCATTAAGCTCTAGATAAAAATATTAGAGGATATAGTGTGAAAAGATCATTGCTGCAGCTCTGCTCTTTAGATGCACTGCTCATATTAAACTATAGAAATGGCAAATGGGTCTACAGTTGTCATAATACAGTTGTCTCACACTATATGCGATCTGAAGTGTGCCCGAGCAGGTTTGAACTCTAGAGTCTGGCTCATTTGATAAGTGTGATCGCTCTGCCCTCTGCCTGGGTGTGGTGTACTGAACTGTGCTCTGACCTGTTTCAAGAGCTGGGCTCAGTTCATTTCAGCTTGCTTTGATATACTTGCATGTATAGGATGATCACTATGCTGCACTGAATAAAAAATATTAATTGTATATATATTTATATATATATATATATATATATATATATATATATATATATATATATATATATATATATATATATATATATATATATATATATATATATATATATATATATGTATGTATTTGGTCAGTGGTTGCAAACAATTTATATGGGCTGAATTTAAAGAAACAAATTAAGTTGAACATTACTCAGTTACATTTTTTACATTTTTTTAATTGTTTGCTACCACTAACCTTAAAAAATGAGTAAATCCAATGATTTTTTTTCAGTGTGGAATACAGAACTGTAAAGCACTGTAACAGCTATTGTAAACATAAAAATAAATCTTTCATAAGCTAGTGATTCAGAGATGTTTCCTGTTTTTTTTATACTTTTGATTTAAATTATGACCTTGATTTCTACTTTTGATCATGAAAAGTTTAACAAAGTGGCTTTTACTGACATTTTTCAGTAGTTTGAGGAGATAGTTTAGTAGAATTGACTGTGTTTGTCATTTTAGGTATGTTTTTTATTTAACTATTTAATTATTGCATTATGTTAAATTATACTGTAAGTTATTTTAGGTTTAAAATGTAATGTAATGTGTATTTATATAGCGCATTTTATTGTGTATGGCCATACACCCAAAGCGCTTCACAATCATGAGGGACTCTCCACACCACCCCTAGTGTGCAGCAGTGTGCAGTATCCACTTGTATGATGCGATGGCAGCCACAGGACAATGGCACCTGTGCGCTCACCACACACCAGCTATAGGTGGAGCGAAGAGACAGTGATAAAGCCAGTTCAGTGAATGGGGATGATTGGGAGGCCATGATAGGAAAGGGCCAAGGAAATTTGGCCAGGACACCAGGTGGACACACATGGGATTTTTAATGACCCCAGAGAGTCAGGACTCGGTTTAATGTCTTATCCGAAAGAAATCATTGACAGAATAGTGTCCCCTTCACTTTACTGGGGCATTAGGACTCACACAGACCACAGGTCAAGTGCCCGCTGCTGGCCTCACTAACACCACTTCTAAGAGCAACCTAGTTTTCCCATGTGGTTTCCCATCCAGGTTCTGACCAGGCTCAGCCCTGCTTAAATTCAGTGAGTAACTGGTCTTGGGCTGCAGGGTGATATAGCTGTGGCAAAAATGTCAATTAAAATGTCAATACAGGTCACTGTTAAATAGTAAGTACATTTTCAAATGTAAAGGTTGACAGAATATAAGTCTATAATGCAATATGAAAGTGTAACTAGGAAACATCTATGAACAGAACATTTTGAAACTGTTATTTTATAAATATTATTTAAAGTGCACTATATTTGTGTGTGCTAATGTCATCATTACAACAACATAGATCTTCTATTCTAATTTAATTCTCCTATACTAATTGAATCTATGTCATTTCAATTAATTTATGTATATTTAGGTTCATAATAGGTCTGGTTCTCAATTACTGATGGACAGAAATTGTAGCTTTCTCAGAAAAAAAAAAAAAAAAACTGAAATGCCTTCTTAACTCTTTCTTCGCCATTTATGAGTTTTTAGGCATGGCTGTTTTTTAGGTGTATTGTGTTAAGGAAAGCCCTAGTGCATGTCCTACATGAGTTACAGGACTCCTGAGTCTTCCGAGTACAAAATATAAAGACAATCTGAGTAAGTGTACACCATAAAAAATATCTGTTAATTAACAATTTCCATATTTTGTGATTCATATGTGCTTTTTATTTGCGATTGTAAACTTTAGATGTTAAAAATTCAACTCTACAGTTTAACAAAGTAACTTTTATTGACATTTTAGTAGTAGAAATAATATAAAGAAATAATAAGGAAAGCAATAGGTGTGTATAAATAACAGAAAATGTACTGGTAGTTGATTGCAAGGTTTTTGTAGCATAATATACAACATCAACCCAGACAATACATCACTTAAACTATTAAAAATGTTCATAAAAGTCACTTTGTTCCAACTTTTCTAGGTTAAAAGTTGTTGAAAGAAAGATCGAGATCCCATAATGCAATTCAAAAGCATAAATAAATGGGGGAAAAATAAAAACATGAAATACGGAAAAATACTAATCTTTTTTTTTACAGTGTAGATCACATTGCATGTGAAAAACGAAGTGATTTACAGCTCTCCTTTTCCTTGCCATCAATGAGGAACCTCCCATGGAGCCTTTTTATTTCACTAAATGTTCTCTATACTGGAAACAATATCTTTGAAATAATAATATGTTCTTTATTCCTTAAAAAAAGGCTAACTAAATAACTTTTCACTAAAAAGTTTCTTTAGGGTTCTTTGTGTTAGAAGGTGTATAAGCAATATTGTTTTTCCTCCTGTTTTATCGAAAGGAAAAGTTTGCATCATGCTCTGGCTCTGAATGTTATGTTCACAGTGAGTGCAGATCAGTAGGGGGGTGATGAGGGATTACAATCCCTCTCAGACTCGCTACAAGGAATTATTGGAGACAAGGCGGGGTCCAGAGCCAGACTGCAGTCTGCTCTTTGAGGACCAATGTTCTATGGAAATGCATATCATAACAAACTACCAGGATAAAACTTCTTGGCACTCCCAAAGGGGCAGACAGAGGCAGGTCTGCGTGTGTGCGTCCATGTAGGCCGTTCCTGGATGCTTAACCAACCATCTGTCACGTCTGCGAACATTTCCCCGCCTCTCTTTATGACATCAAGGTGTTTGCTCCATTGATCATTGCGGACACCAAGGCCAGCTTGTTTTCCATATGCATTTCCACTTTTCCACAACAATGGGCAGAATGTCCAGGAGCTTGCAGCTCTTTGTGGCAGCTTAGAGACTGAATGAGTCTCTGCTACAATGTAAACGTATTGGGTACAGTCTCGACATGACCAGCAAGGCGTTCAAGTGTAGTTTTCTCTTTTTCTTTTTTTTTTTCCCGCAGACAAACTTCAAACAGAAAGGCTGATGAGGCTTGTGTTTGATGCCTTCTCATTACTCCGGGTGGCAGGAGAGTTTGGTCTGATGGTCTAAGTACAGAGTGATACAGGCGAAACGGGTCACACAGAGTGCCAGTGCGGCTTTAGCTTCATAAGCAGCACAAGACTGATAGAGATAATTACCATGTGTCAAATTGTCTCTTTGTCTGTTCTGCTTTTTCTATTACAGTTCAGCAAGAGGTCTTTACCTTAAAGGTTACAATCCAGAGCTATATATAATTCAATTGATCGGCTTATAGCAGATTAGGTTTTGATGGCCTAAAAAAAATCCTGCGCTTGTGTGATTCCTCAGAAGGTCTTTTTCTGTATCCCACCACACAGATGGAGGGTGGCCTTATCTGGGGTTTAGGGTTTTTGGAAAGTGTTGCTCTCAATTATAAAAACAATATTGTTCTGGAGTCAGTTGGAGAAACTGATTTGGACCTTTTTTGCTCTTTCTAAATGTCCAGCTGTGAGACTAGGTTTTATGATGAGGAAAATGTCTTAAAAATGTTGTCACAAAAATGAAAGATTTTTTTGCCATTTTGTACTCTTGATGAAAATAACTGGGGTTATTGGATATATTACAAAACAAAAGAAAGGGCCTTCTTGAAGAATCACATTCAATCACAAACATTTTACTGTAATAAAATATAATTTTAATAAAATAAAATCAGGGTTATAATAACCATGTTGTTACTTGAAATAAAATAAAGTTAACGCAGAAAAAATGCAAAGTTAATTTTCTTTTATACTAATTTAAACCTAAATAAACTACTAAATAATCCTTTAAAATAAACAATTATATTTGATTAAAACACATTTTGCATTAAAGTACAAAAATCATTAAGAATAAAGAAAGATTGATGAAGCACATGTCAAGTTATAATGCGGTATATCATTACTTGAAGGGTTGTTCATAAGAGCCTGTCATTAAACCTTTATATTCATGACATGACACATGTCATGAGTGAGAATAAGATTGTATGCACGCTTATAACAACTATCATTAAGTGTAATTCAGTCAGTTATGACATTATGCAACATAGGCTCATTCTGAAAATGTAGCCCTATATACTTTTCTGGAGACCGCAAATTATGTAGCCAGAAGTACGTGTCATTCGGTGCTTTTTTAAACACTATTGGTTGGGTTAAGGGAAAAAAGATGGTGGTTCAGTCAATCGGTCAATTAGTCAGTCAGTCAGTCAGTCAGTCAATTAGTCAGTCAGTCAGTCAGTCAGTCGACAGAGGCCTCTGATGGATTTACATGTGAACAGCAGGCGTGAATGGCACTCCTGAGAGAAATTTGAGATCTCAAAAAGCGTAAACAGCCGCCTTTGGTAAATTCATGAAAACAATAACTGTAAAAAAAAATTTTGCTCCTGGGAGTGCATTAGGCACTCTCCAGAAATGTATATAAGGCTACGTTTTCAGAATAAGCCTGGGTTAAAATAAACTACTAAATATACTAAACCTTTAAAATGAACATTTATATTTTGATTAAAACACATTTTGCTTTAGAGTACAAAATCATTAAGCATAAAGGGAGATTGATGAAACAAATGTCAAGTTATAATGCGATATAATTTTACTTGAAAGGATGTTTATAAGACATTAAACTTTTATAATCATGGCATGACACGTCATGAATGGGAATTAGATTTTATGCACGCTTATGACAACTCTCATTAGGTGTCATTCACTCAGTTAAGGCAATTTAAATGCAAATATGACATTGTTTGCTATGACAGCTTGACCTAAACAAATACATCACAACCTGTTTTTGTCTATGTCATGACAATTTGACATTACTAAGACAACAAAACATGTCATAAATCTGTCATAAACATGATTGTCATGAAGCTATTACAAATATGTCATGTAGTTTATAATAGCATCATTAATATTTTTTTACCTTAACTACAGTGGAACAAGCTGAATTTGTCATTAAAATGTCATTAAATATAACTGACACCGCTTAAAATTATTTGACAGGTATGACGCTTTAATGAGACATTTCAATGACAAATACAGTTTGTTGCACTGAAAAGGTGATCAGAAAAATTTCATGACACCATAATAATGCCTCATGACAATCATGTTCATGACAAGTTATGTTGTGTCTAATTGTCAATGTCAATTTGTCAAGTTGTCATAACAAACAATGTCATATTTGCATTAAAATTAAATAACTGAGAGAATAACACCTTATTGCTGTCATAAGCATGCATAAAATCTCACATTCCTGACACGTGTCATATCATGATTTTGAAGGTTTTTGAACACCCCTTTAGGTGAAGTGTTACCCAAAATGCTTTTAAAACTTTTGTTATGCACGGATAATGGCATATTTATTGAACAGCATTATTCCTTAGCTTTTAAAATGAATTTACCTCACCAACAATTAACATATAGTCACATACTGCACTTACTGATCGTATGTGAGATATGGACAGTGTTTCCTGAAAACGTTGCTGAACATTCTTAAAGAATCATCTTAACTCAAACAGTCCTGTATGTTAATTTAAGGTTGAAGCAGCACCATTTTCCCAAAGTAGCACACAGATCGCTCATTATACAGCAGAATTTATGGCCATCATTATGCGAGTCATCAGGCTGAGAGGTGCTGAACCAAGACCAAAACCTTCTATAGTTAAGCTCTTATGTACATTATGGAAATAGGGCAAAATGCTTGCAAACGTGGATATAGAGTCTTACATTTTGAGACAGTTGAGGCTATTTATTTAAGTAATCGTGAATATCATATAAAAAATATGCTGGCTTTGATTAGAGATATTAAGTCAATAACACAACACAACAGTAAAATTTCACCCAAAATATATTTTTATGGATTTATTTTTGTTGTGTTTTGTTGGACATTTAAAGGAATAGTACACACACAAAATGAAAATTGTAGGTGCTGGTTTTTAATTTAATTAAAAATTTAAGATTTTTAGCTGAAACTGTAATCTTTGGTGATTTATACAGCATATTGTTAATCAAATGCTAGTCAATGCTTTAAGAGTAAAAAAAAACGTATTCAGGCAGAAAATATTAATGCCCGTGGCTTCTGAAAATACATGGAGGTCTTTTGAAGCGGAGCGATAGGTCTGTGCAAGAAACTGAACACTGACTTGGCATGTTATTTCACGGTCAACTGAAAAAAGACATCTAATTTATAAAATTAACAACAAAATTAAATGTAATTAAATTAACCATTTTAATATGAATTTAAAGAGTGGCACACCTAAAAATGTAAATTATTATCATTTACTCACTTGTGTTACTTCATATGACTGTGTGTTTTTCTGTTGATTGCCAGAATATATTTTTAAAATGTTTAAAACCACAGACTTAAAACACTAAATGAATTACTTAATACAATTATAAATACTCTAAAAAAACTGCTGAAGTATTTCATTAACTGTGATTTGTTAAAAGGAATAATGCACCTCAAAATTATAGTTACCTTCAGTTTCCTCTAATTTAATTTCTTTCTTGTGTGGAACACAAAAGCAAAAAAGCCCATTAGATTTTTTTTGTACATAAAATTAATTGTTCATTCCCAACGCGTGAGTAATGAGGACCTAATTTTCATTTGTGGTTGAATTATCCCTTTATCCCCACTACTACAGTTAGATATCATTAGGATCATATCAAAGTAAGCATCAAAGTAGGCATTCAAAAAGGCATTCTCTTGTCTGTCATGTTAATTCAGGCCTTACATGTGATATACAGTAACAGTGATAGCCATAGGATATTCAGAGAAAATGTGATTTCTAAGTGGTCTCTTAATTTTCACACACACACACACGCACACACACACACGCATGCACACACACACACACACGCACACACACACACACACGCACACACACACACACACACACACACACACACACACACACACACACACACACACACACACACACACACACACACACACACACACTCTTTTTGAGAAAATCTGTTGTAGAGAGAATATACTTAAGTCTTTACTAACATTCTGCTTAGTGTTTGGGGAAATCCAACCAAGGTCAGTTAATAAACCATGTCTGAATCTTCAGATACTCAGCCTCTCACACATTCACTCAAGTATGTAGTAAACGCTAGTGTAATTCCTATTTGTCTTGAAATATTATATATACTTTTCCCCCTTTAGAGTTGCATGAGATTGCATGTGATTGCATAGCGAGACATCAGCTTTGTTCTTAGGGCAGATTAATATTTTGGTAGTCCGCTACATCACTCTCTATCCAGCATGTCAATAATCGTCTCTCACATCGCCAAGTGCAAACATTCACCCTCACCAAATAAGTCGAGGTTCAAGGTTTTAAATCTCACAAAACAAAGTTGTGAGAAAAAAGAATTTCGGACTCGTCTGATGGTGTTATACAAAATCTATCATTCTTTCTCTTTCAACTGACGAATAAAAGCTTCCACACTCTCACTCGGGGATGTGAAAGTGGTGCTCACCACCGGAATACGTAACGTGCACAAACCAGCCTGCCAAGACCAATCATCCAAACTCATTTATGGCGAAGGGAATTTGTTTGTGCCTTTATATAACAGTTCAGATCTATGTATATCCTGTGTTAGAACACGGCCACAGTATTTTTTTTTCATGTTTGATCACATGCTAATTATAAATTTTATTTACTTTTTTATTCTTTTGAGACTTGGTCTCCTTTCTACTTACGTATTTGTGTTTTATTGTTTATTTATGTTTTAACTACCAACAGCACAGCAGGCTTTAAATGCTTTTTAAATTGTGCCATCCATGTTTCTAACTATTGGCACTCCTCCCAGGTTTTTTTTTTTTGCAATTCCTTGGTCTCTAATTACAATATTATTCATTCATTCATTTTCTTTTCGACTTAGTTCCTTTATTAATCAAAGATCGCCACAGCGGAATGAACTGCCAACTTATCCAGCATATGTTATACGCAGCGGATGCCCTTCCAGCCACAACCCAGCACCGGGAAAGACCCATACACTCTTGCATTCACACCCACACATACACTTTAGTTTATTCAATTCAGCTATAGCACATGTCTTTGGACTATGGGGGAAACCGACAGTGACAGCGCTACCCACTGGGCCACCGTGTTAGCCAAAATATTATAATATTTATATTTTTTAGCAAACTGATCATCAAGGGGCAGCACGGTGGTGCAGTGCATAGCACAATCAACTCACATCAAGAAGGTCACTGGTTCGAGCCCCGGGTGGGGCAGTTGGCATTTCTATGTTGAGTTTGCATGTTCTCCCCATGTTCATGTGGGTTTTCTCCAGGTGCTCGGGTTTCCCCCACAAGTCCAAAAAAAAAAAAAAAAAACATGCTGTATAGGTGAATTGGGTAAACTAAATTGTCCCTAGTGAGATGGGTTGCAGCTGGAAGGGCATCCACTGCGTAAAACATATGCTGGATAAGTTGGCGGTTCGTTCCGCTGTGGTGACCCCAGATTAATATAGGGACTAGACAGAAAAGAAAATGACTGAATTAACTGATAATCACATTTACGTCTTAAAAAAAACATTAAACTCTAATTACCTAAATAAATAAAACATTATTTCCACAGGCATCGCTCACAATATGGATGAAAATCAATTTTCATAAAAAAATTATTTTTGGTGACTTATTTTAGTACAAAAGTAAAGAAGGTTTTTAGTCTTCTTAAACCGGATGGATAAAAAAATATTTTTCATAAATTTCATTAATGTATTTTTTTAAAGAGCCCATATTATACATGAAATAGGGTCATATTTAGGTTGCAAGGGTCTCCAACAACAGTCTAATATGCATGCAAGGTCAAAAAACACTTTGATGGTCTTATAATCTGCATTTATTTTTACCTAATTATCCCACCGACTCCCATATGAATCGTTCAGCGATTCATTTGTTCCCAAACCCCTCCTCAGCGCGAAGCTAATCTGCGCTGATTGGACCAATGACAGCCTGCTGCGATTGATCGACACGGACAAGGCTTCAGTGCTAGACAGAGTGAAATGCCCAGCTGCTAATCAACAATATAAAATTAGTTACAGTGCACACACGCTTCATAGTGGATTTTGGCTGCCAGTGGGTGAATGTAAACACAGACGATGGACTAGAAAATACTGACGACTAACTATTTTATTGAGCAAAAAGTCCAAGAACTGGCGAGGAGATCTCCTAGCCCGTCACAGTCTACCTGCTCTTTTCACAAACACACACAAACACACACACACACACACACACACACACACACACACACACACACACACACACACACACACACACACACACACACACACACACACACACACACACAAAAACACATGCACAAAAACACATGCACACACACACACACACAGGGCCGGCACGTCCAGAATAGAGAGGGCGCGGCAGCGTCGCGACACTTCCCTCACCACCCGCGTCCTCAGTTATATCCGCGAATACGTGGCTTTACATGCGATATGAGAATATATAGAGTTAACCTGATACTGCACATGCAGTTACAAGTAACAAAACACAACTAAATACATAATTTGCAAGCTAGAGTAAACAAGGCAACAGTTTTAATCGCACGTACTTACACTTGTGAAATGGAGGAAAAAACTGATTCATGATCCACTGACCCACGTTCTGACAGTCTTTACTGATCCTTCCTTTAACAAACCGATGAAGTCTTCTTTGTAAGCATGTAGTTTCCAGAAGCACTAGAACTGCTCAAGGCTGGGCTATAATGCTGAGGTTTCATCTTTGGGTGAACTGTCAATAATATCCATCTGCACAGCGTGACTTCATTCGACCGGTGTCTGTCTGTGTGTCTGTGTGTGTGTGTGTGTGTGTGACTTTTTTTCTGTTAGTGGGGTTTGCGCGCGCAACTACTTGTTTTTCGTAGCCGCGTCATCACGAAACACCTAATGACTCGTTATCAAGACGACTCGTTTGAAGCACTATGAGTCGACTCTTTTATAAATGAATCAATAGTTTTAAACACTGTACACTTACAGATTTAAGCCTTAGCTGGATATTTCACTTCACTTAGAGCTGTGTTACACACTACATGGAAGGGCATTTTCAAAAACCCATAATATGGGCTCTTTAAAGAAATGCAACTTATTTTTAATGTATTGTTATTTAAGTTACTTTTGAATGGTAAAATATCATGGTTTAATTTAGTAACATTATATGACATCATGTAGTGTTCATTTAACAAACTTACAGTATATCTTCAATAGGTTCATTCTGAAAACACTGCCCTATATACGCTTCTGAAGATCGCGAATTATGTAGCCAGAATAACGTATGGCTGCATTTCATCCTTAAAACAAACGCTATGGGGCGGTATGACACTGTTCTTTTTCGCGCTTACTAGCTGACTACTTATCTCCATGTGGACGGCTTTCCTGCTGTTACAAGTTTGTCTAATGGTTCGCTGCATATAGAAGAATTTGAGATGCACAGCGGAGTTGACCATGCGAATGGTCACATAAACACATTTATGAGTGTTCGACAAAGAATGGTTCCAGAAAGCAGGTAACAAAAAAAACAAAACAAACAAAAGCCCCAAAAGTAAAACAAACAAGTAAATAACATGGTCAAATTGTGGCAAAATCTAAAAACATGGTTAAAATCAGGATGCTGCGAGGGCTTTTCTTTTTCTGGACTGCTTTTGAAAACACTGTCGGTTGGGTTTAGTGATGGGGGTGGATTGGGGGATCGGTCAGTCAGTCAACAGCGGTCTCTGGTGGATTTATGTGAGAACAGCAGGCTCGAATGGCACTTGCGAAAGAATTTTGAGATCTCAAAAACCATACACTGCGGCCTCTGGCAGATTCACAAAAACAAAAACTGCAAAAAACATAGCTCCTGCAACGTATTTTGCACTCTCCAGAAATGTATATAGCGTTATGTAGTCAGAATGAGCCTGGGTTATATATCTTGCTGTCTGTGTCAGTGATGTTTTCAACATTTTGAAGCAAAAGATGGAATAACTGACTAATGCAATTGCACTTTATTAATCAGTTTGGTAGATAAATTCTAAAATAATTCGCGTTTCTCATACTGTATTTGTTTTACTGTTTGTTATTTGCATTTTTGCTCTTATTTTTATAAACAAGAAATGTATTGTGTTTATACAGTAGTTTAACTGGAGGAAAAGATTGTTTTGTAATAAAATCATTAGCCTTTAATATTAAACCAGAGGACACGTTTCTGGAAATAACCATTAAAAAATCTGTCATTTTAATGTAATTCTGGAACCGGGACTGTATTGGGTGCTTTTCTATCTGTAAGATATTGATTTCTGACTCTGTGTGTGAGGGTGAGCGTGTGCAGGACAGGGCATATACTGCCCACTTCATAAGACACGGAGATAAATGGAGGAAGTTTGGGGTCACAACTCATTCACCCTGTCCATATCCTTTTATTGCACTTTTCATGGTGGAATCAGATATAGAGGTCAAGGGATCTCCGTGGCATTTTGTCACCCATCTCAGGCTCCGACCACTGGATCTTTCATCCGGATTAAAAAAGCAAGACAATTTCAAGACTCCACTTCAGAACAGTCCCTTAAATCACATTAAATGTCGAAGGCACCAGCATTACATTATTTTCACGTCATTCACAATGTAATTTGGGTTCGCTGCAGCTTTCATAAAAGGCTCTTTTCATCCATCATTTGGAATCCATAAATGTCCATTATCTGAAGATGACACTGTTGGATAACAAACTAATGACGGTGGTGTGATCTTCCTGCTCTAAACGCAGCCTATTCTTGATCCCTGCCAGCGTGTGGCCACAATGCCATCTGGATGTTGTTTGATTGCAATGTGGCTTTCAATGCCGCCTGATTGGATACGGCTACGCTCCTTGTACAAGTAAGGTTCACTTTAAGTTTAATTTAGCCCAGAGCTGTTTCATTTACCCAAACTAATTATTTCTTCACTTATCCTTTAGACTGTTAAAAGTAGTTGATGCTTTGAAGCAAATAAGGTTAAACCGGTGTAAAATGGATATTACAGCAGATGCCTTTGGTTTCTTTCCAAATTAAGTCTGTCTAATTCAGCGAAGACGGTCTTGCAACTTTGTTTAGAGACTTCAAATAAATTCCTTCGTCTGTTAAACAATCAGGCAGCTGTACAGTTGTCTGGGAATCAGGAGCGCTATCTGCCAGATCTTTGGCACTAATGATGGGCTCAGGCCCAACTTGGCAGTGCAGACACCAGAAAACCACAAATCACATTTTTTCTGACACTGTGTTCAGCAACATTCGGATTGACATGCTTTTGTTTTGCTTGGTGGCGCGCTCTATTCCGAAGAACAGATCTCTTCAGAATTCTGCCTCCGTAATATAACAGATGGTTCTGAACAAATGCAGCAACATATCAACAGTCTGAAGTGTAACAAGGCCATGTATCAGAAATCCATATTCATTTACATTTCATCTGCATTTGTATTCTTCGCAGAAACTTTCTGACTTTTTTTCTGATTTTAACAGTCATTTTGCAACAGTTGCCGCTTTAAAAATGAAAATTTTGTCATTTTAGTCGCCCTTAAACTTGTTTTTGTGCCTTTAGCTGCCTTTCCACTGCACACGACATTCGGACATGACTGTCGGAATACGTCCCTTTGTGGTAGTCGCACAGAATTTTCTGTTTTGTTGTGCACCATGGGAGAGTGTTGTGCACCATGGCTGATCCTCAGGGTGTCTGAAAAAAAAAGTGCAAAAGCAAGGGCCTTTATTCTCCATGAAAACTGAATTCTAGAAACTCATAGACCAATAACAATTTTGGAGGCAATGTGGAGACAACATAAAAATATACAGTTGAAGTCAGAATTATCAGCCCCCCTGAATTATTAGCCCCCCTTTTTATTTTTCCCCTAATTTCTGTTTTACAGAGAGATTTTTTTCAACACATTTCTAAACTTAGAAATTTAATAACTGATCTCTTTTATCCTGGCCATGATGACAGTAAATAATGTTTTATAATATTATAAGTTTTTTTATGACACTTTTATACAGCTTAAAATGACATTTAAAGGCTTAACTAGGTTAATTTGGTTAACTAGGCAGGTTAGGGTTATTATGAAAGTTATTGTATAACAATGGTTTGTTCTGTAGACTATCAAAAAAATGTTGCTTAAAGGATTATAAAATAAGAATATAATAATAATATTATCAGACACACTGAAAATTTCCTTGCTCTGTTAAACATCATTTGGGAAATATTTTAAAAGGAACAAAAAAATTAAGGGGGGGCAGGGGGATGGCTAATAATTCTGACTTCAACTGTATATATTTTTTTTATTACTCATTTATAAGTAGTTATACAGTGTAAGTACATTTATATAAATGTTTTTTAATATAGACTTTTTTCTGATTCAACAAAAAAAAAAAAAAAAAAAAAGACTATTTCTCCTCTAATGCACACGGATCTGCTTGGACAACACTGGAATACATCACATCCAGTCGGCCGGTTGCATACGGTCTAGTAGCAGGAGTTCAAATATTCTAACAGATCCGCAGCTCAAATCGGATCTGAATTTTCTGCTCACAGAGATGATCAGAACTCCACTCAGCTCCCGGTCTACTCTCCATTGGAAATAAATGACTTCCGGTCTGTCACTTGTCGTGTGTAGTGTGCCGTGGAAAGGCTGCCTTATTCTGTGATTCACTAGATATTTTAAAATAAGAGAAACATTTGTGCTGTTTAGTCAGTGATTGTTTATTTTATGGACTAGGGCTGCACAATATATCGTTTGAGCCTCGATGTTGCAATGTGTGCATCCTCCATAGTCACATTGCAAAAGGTTGAGTTGGGAATATAGATGACCAGAAACCTCAGGCCAAAAGACATGAGGTTTGTGGATACTCTGCAGAATTGTACCATAATAGAGTGAAAGTGTATCATCTGCATGTGTTTTTAAGGCCTGTGACTAGGTGAGCATTTTAGGAGAGTTTAAAGCATTTTAGTAGTGCATAAAGAAGTTTAATGAAGGTTCATTTTATATGGTGAAGACTATGCAGTGTTATTTTACATTTGATTTATTTAATATCTGGACCTGAAAACTGTTACTCTCGCCAGAAAACCATAAAGCAGAGTTGATTTTACTTTAATATTTGCTCCATTGTATTTTTTTATGACTAGTTTGTTTATTATATTCATGATTCATTCATTTTCCTTTGGCTTAGTCTTCAGTGATCAATGATTCGTGATTATTAAAGTTGAAACGATTTAAAATGGTATCATAATAATAATCACAGCAGCACAGTGAATCACTGTCACTGTTCGAGTCCCGGTTGGGCCAGTTCTCCCCAGTGGAGTTCTCCCTGTGGTTGTGTGGGTTTTCTACGGGTGCTCCAATTTCCCCCACAGTCTAAAGACATGTGGTATAGGTGAATTGAATAAACTAAATTGGCCCTAGTGTGTGTGTGTGTGTGTTTCCCAGTACTGGGTTGCAGCTGGAAGTTCATTCGTTGCACAAAACATATGCTGGAATAGTTGGTGACCTCTGAAATAGAGACTAAGTTGAAGGACAATGAATGAATGAATATTAATCACTTGTATGGATTTTAATCAAGCCATGTGGTTATGTGTTTTTATTTTACCCTCTTGAACTATTGGAAAATATATATTGGTTATAACATATATTGGTTAAGTTGTAACATTACATGAGCTGTTTTAGAAAACAGCACCTCCTGTTTTTTTATTTGCTCCGGGAGGCCTATGATGTCTTAAAATGCTGTCTAGATAAACAGCAGGTGTTGTGACAGAGCTTATGTGTTAAAACCAGCTCTGCAGTCATTACGTGAGTGATGAATGTGAACAGTAGCACTGAATGGGTTTTGAGTCCTGCAAAAATACTGACAAGTAGCTGCCAGCTCCATTGAATAGCACATACTGCCCGGGTCATGCACAGAACTGTGCAGAATGATGATTTTTAGGACTGCAGCATTTTTTAGTACATGTATACAACACAACTCTATTACTAGTTGGAGTGTTGACTTTTTTGGATCACTTTAGAAACACATTGAAGGACAGTTTGTGGTGTTGTGGGATGTTTCTTGTCTTTAAAGCCAGAGAGATGTACTCAGCGGTATTGCCGTTTGGGACTTCATTAAATTTGCTTTATGGTGGATTTGTTTTCGTCTCTGTGCTGTGTGACATACACAGTTCACCATGGCTGAGCGTTGCTCGCAAATATAGCAGCAAACTGCATCTATCTCAGGAAGGGATGCATTTTTTGAGGTTTCATGAGAGTATGCAAATACACAACAAACAAACGAAGCTCCAAAACAACGACAGAAATGTAGGACTTGTTGTACTGGAAGTGTGTTTAAATAATGACAGATTGTCAAGCTTCTTAAAAGCTTTCAAAGCCTCTGTATTCTGGTCACTATGCAGCAGGTATAAATAGATCTTGAACTGGTTGCCATGAGGTGAAAAAGCTGTAATTATATGGTTTAGCCCATCAGACACTTAACGGAGAGCTTTTATTCTTGTGTATTTCATTTTGTGCATTTTATCCCCCACATGTGGTAAAGGGTCCATAGGGAATAAACCTTTGAACATGATATTTCAAGGTAATTTCTAGGCCAAAATCACTGTTAAAAGCCATCTTGGAGTGTTGAAATTTTTACTATATCAGTGCATATTTGTACACTTTATAAGCTCTCAGAATACTTGGGTGGTATTATTATTGTTTTTCAAATGTACTTACACTGTATGTGCTTTTTAGGTAATAATATGTGCACTTTAGGTAATAATATACACCTTTGAAGCAGTAATTTGCACCCTTTAAGGGGAAATAATGTACCTTTTGAAAAAGTGCCAACCCACTGACAGCATGTACAATGATGTGCAGATCATACGTGTAAAATCATATGCGTGCATACTTATTAGTAGGTAGAATTCACAGATGATGTTTTTATTTAGAACCTAGCATGTTATTAGACACGTAATCGAAACCAGCCTGATAAACAGATGTTGTGCTAAAGTTTTGAGACATTAGAGTACATCACTTTTAGACAGTGTGCAGCCATAGCATCCACACAGATTACGGGTATTTTGTCAACATTTGGCCAATTATGGTGCTCGGCAGCCCAACGCGCTGAGATCACGCCGAGAAAAAACATGCGATGAAAAAATCTCCAAAATGGAAGTAAAATCTTTGAAATCTTTTCATAGCACCATGCATCTGTGAAGCCATCGTGGCACAAGCATCATTCTCAATAAAAGCCTTGCTTTGCTGGAGAAGAGTCCATTTTCTCCCCTTCAGTGCGTCTGTAGACGTAGGTGCTGCTGTATGTTGGCCAGGTGCTCGCTGACAGCACTGTGAATAATGTAGCAGCAAGATAGAGAGCTCTGGGAAAGAAAGTCAAGTCCCAGGACCCACCATTAAATATCACAATCCACTCTTCCCGGGGACGCGAATGACATTTTATCTCAGCTGGTAATAGAGATCCAACCTTTAAGTGCTGAGTGGGACAAACCATTATTCACTATCTTCTGCTCTCTCAATGTCCTCTCCTTACACCGTCTACCTCTGCTGCGCAATGTTATTATGACAATGTTGGAATATTCTCATTTCACGGCCCCCTGCTAAAATGAAAACGTTCCGCAATTCAATCGCACCAATAAATTAGGTAAAATATGATCTGGCTTTGGAGAAGTCCCAACAATTTAAGCACTATGCTTGTAATGCTTTTAAAATGATCATCTAGGAATGAAAAGCACGTGAAAGTATTCCTCTGATATCAATAACTTTGAGGTGCAGGTTGTGGCATGTAGTGAAATCTCCTAATGCCTTAAGCCATGAGGCGGTGTGCCACAGGAAAAACATTAGATCCCCAGAGTCCTTGGTGAAGCCCGCTGTCTGAGTGAAAGTTATTGTCTCAGCAAGCTGGTGTAATGATTGGCCTCAATCAGGATATTGAACATAGGTCGATCGGGAAAATGGCAAGGGCTTAGAAGTCAACATGTAACGGCTTCACATCTCTGCATACTGAGATCGACCAGACTGCGCAAAAGAAGAAAGGAATATTTGAAAAGTGCAACAGTAGTCGTCACCTGCATTGGCTAAGTGATAAGGGAATTTTACAAACATGACGTGACGTTGCTGGTAAAATGGTACAAAAGGCTGATATAAATGACATTTAAAGGCACAGTTCACCCAAAACTTAACATTTACACACCATTTACTCACCCTCAAGTGAGTCCATATCGTAAGTTTCCTTTTTCTGTTCCACATAAAATAGATATTTTAAAAAATGTTAGAATATTTACTTCCTTAGTATGAAAAACAAGTATTATGCTTACAAGTTTCCAACATTTTTCCAAATAAATTATTTTATTTTATTAAAAAGAAACTCAAATTAGTTTGTGACAAGTGAAGGGTGAGTAAATGGCTACATAATTGTATTTTTGGGTTCAACTATCCCATTAAATGTAAGTATTTACTGTAAGTAATAATAAATGCACTTTAGTACTATGTACCATTTAGTGAGATTTATGTGGTAAATAAGTAAAATACCAAATAAAAACACATCAATAGTAATTATCTGTTACAATTTCTTCAAAGGGGAGCGACACAGTGGCGCAGTAGGTAGTGCTATCACCTCACAGCAAGAAGGTTGCTGGTTCGAGCCTTGGCTGGGTCAGTTGGCGTTTCTGTGTGCATGTTGTCCCTGCGTTCGTGTGGGTTTCCACCAGGTGCTCCGATTTTCCCCACTGTCCAAAGACATATGGTACAGGTGAATTGGGTTGGCTAAATTTTCCGTAGTGTATGAGTGTGAATGAGTGTGTGTGTGAATGTTTCCCAGGGATGGGTTGCAGCTGGAAGGGCATCCGCTGTGTAGAACTTGTGCTGAATAAGTTGGCGGTTCATTCCGCTGTGGTGACCCCAGATTAATAAAGGGACTAAGCCAAAAAGAAAATGAATGAATGAATTAATGAATGAATTCTTCAAATGAAACACACTGATATATTGACTAATACTTGTATTCAGTGTCTAGTATGATATGATGAAAGACGAAGAATCTGATGATGTGACTCGTAGCAGCTCTGGAGATGAAGTTCATGTCTATGTATAATGGTTGTTGTTAGAAGGGATACAGCTGCAGCCGGAAGTTAACAAATATTATTTATATTATTTCATAAATTATCCATTAATTGCATTTTATTAATATCTAACCCTACCCCAACCCTCACAGTAATGTAAAAACAGTAATTATACAGAGTATTATTCATATTATTTATTAAATTAACCTCTACATTGTGTTTTAATATTGTATAACCCTACCCCAACCCTCACAGTAATGTAAAAACAGTAATTATGCAGAGTATTATTCATATTATTTATTAAATTACCCATTACATTGTATTATTATTGTCTTCTCCTAATCCAACCCTTAATCCAATCCTCACAGCACTGTAAAAATATGAATTATTGTTGTACAGTGCCAAGAAAATGATACTATATTGATGTGAGTATCTGCAGCTGTGTGACATAGATATTATCATGTATAGTGAGACGACAGATGCTGAAAACGCAATGAGAACCACATATGTGTAGTAAAGTAAACAGTGCCACACAGACATGCAGAATTCATTTTCAAATAGTCTTTTTGTGGTTCAACATTACCATAAAATAGTCCATATTGCAATTTGATCCACTCTGTTTATTGATGCAAAACCTGCCAAATTCCTTGACATGCAGCTAATTTAGTTTTTGTCACTATATTCCACATTTTCCTCATCTTGGAACTCACCTAAAAGAGGCACGTTTTTCCAATGAACCTGAGTTAGAAATAACTCACAGATAACCTTGTGATTTCATTGTTCAGATTGTTTTAGTTAAGTCTAATTCTGAATGAATTTCTAACAGAGGAGCGATGCCTCCAGTGCTTTCGATGTAATTTCAGCTATGCTGATTTGTAGCTGTGGACCATTTCTTATGTTCTACAACACAACAAAAAAGAGATATTTTGTTGTGGCCAGGCTTTATTTCCTGGCCATGACCTGTTTATTAGAGAATGTAACATTCAATTTGAGCGATAGAATTACTCCCTGCGACTTGGTTTTGCTTGTATTCCCCTGCCAGCTTGAATTGGTTTTCCTGAGAGAGCGACCAGAAAATAAATCACAAGATGTGTAATAAATTGCAGTCGCATTCTCATCTATATTTGAAAAGATCCATTTTGCCACCAATGAAAGTCTTTCCCATAGCTGTACTGTGTCTGAGTCTAACAGGTGCTGAATAATGAGTCAGTTGGACCTGAACTCCTTACTGCCGTCATGTTCATTTGTAGATCATGTTTTGAAACATGCGGCGGTCTAAAACACAAGTAATTTTACTTCATTACTTTCCTTAAGTTTTACCTACTTAATTCAAACTGACCTTACTTGGTTACATTTCTGGAGATTTTTACTCCTTACATTGATATTTAAACCAAGTGAAGTTTTATAAACTAATTTCGAGAGGAGCGCGTGATATGATTGAGCATGGCTGGATTCTCATCCGTAATCAGTAATAACCCAATCAAATTGATCCAAGCTCACAATAAATAGGCTGATTTTACCCTACTGCCTTAACTTAGTTTTGGAAGAATCCCCCTTCCACCCCATCTCCTCCTATTCCTTCCTTTTCTAAGGTGAGCTCTTGGGACCTACCTGATCTCAGACCCCCTTTTAATGCTTATTGACCAGGCGGGAGCCTTGGGCTCAATTATCTCCGAGCTCAGGGTTCTCTCCCGGGACAGCATGCCAAACCTGCTAATAACACTAAACATATCTAAGTGTGAATTCTTGAAACAAGTACTGTAGTTGTGTGTGTGTATATATATATATATATTATTATTTATTTATTTTTTTCTTCTTATGAACTTTAAATATGGTAAACAGCAGGGCTGCACAATATATCGCAATATAGTTACATCGCAAGAAAGACAATGTTGAATATGAATGATAGTTGACCATGAGCCACAGAACACATGTGATTTGTAGTGTCACTGCTAAGTTTATCCGTGACAAAATAAAAGTTTATCATTTGCATGTGTTTTTAAGGCCTGTGACTGAGCATTTCAAGAGACATTTTGGGCACAAAAGATTATGATGATTGGAGGTAAAACAAAGATTGATTGTATTTAATTATTTAAACAATTTATACAAAAAACTTAGAATTAATGTCTTGTTTCTGGTTCAAATATCTACATTTCAAAGCGAAAATAAGATTGTTTGACTTACCCCACTGGGTGATAATTTAGCTTATTTTAGGGAAAAATTTCTTGTGAAGGTAAAAACAAAACCTAAGATTTTTTTTTACATATTTAGAGTAAATCGAGACAAAGCAAAGGAAGAAAAGCTTTTTTTTTTTTTTTGCCTTTTGAATATATAATTTCAGTACCTGAATACTGGCATACTCCCCAGAAAAAGTCAAATAGAGCTATTAGAAACTAGAGTCTTGTGAAAACTATTCATATTGCAATATTTATCACAGAAAAATTTTCTGTCACAATATCAGATTTTTCCAATATTATGCAGCCCTATAGTAAACAGGCATATGGGCAAATGTGCACATATAAGATGCAAGAACCAATTATTTTTATTTTATTTTAGCTTGTCATAGAAAAGACCTCTTGAAAATTCCCAATTTCTAGTCATTTGTTTGAGGATTTTTTTTTTTTTCTGTAAACTACTGATGACCTTTTTGTCATTTAAAGCTGTTGTTTTGCATTAAATAACAAAAAATTTGCCTTTTTTCAGACATGTTTATATGTTTACATGTTAAAATCTTATAGTCATGATGTGTTCAAGGATTGTAATTATGTTTAATTAGTTTATGTTATGTATAGATCCTGGTGGTGCTCAAACCAAAATTTCAGCTTCTCTTCTTTCCCATCTCAAATGTCCAGTTGCAATTGTTTCGGTGGGCGTAAAAACCAGGTGCAATGTAAAAGCCCCCCTGGGTTGATTTTGACATGCTGCGCTACAGGAGGTTTCATCTCTGCCGCTTCCATCTTTGTCACCTCTTTGCTTCAATCCAGATTATTCCTGCGCGGACCCCCTGCTGCGACCCATAATGTAGATCAGATCACAACAAGACAGACTCGGTTCCTCAAACAGCGATAGTGGCGCGCAGGTGAAAAAGAGCCCAAATCGGCACTTCTGTTCTTCCCCTGCATTTAATATACATGCACGTTAGATTCCAGCGGCAGGCTATATGGTGTTGTTTTGAAGTTAATGGATGCATAACGCGCCTGTGCTTCTGTCTGAGGCTCTGTTCCCCCCTGCCAAACCTAAATTCAAACCCTTCATCCTGACATCCATCCTGAAGCTGTTGCATCTCAAAGAGCATTGCTCATCTGGAGCTCCCTTCATTACATGTGCACCTCTCGAAACAACCGCCTGCTTTAATGGCGGGAAGGCATCTTGCAGATTTGATTACGTGTGCCCTCAGAAAAGAGGCAAGGACAAACACGTCTAAAATATGAACGCTGAATAAGTGGAAGTGCGGATGAGGAGACACCTTCAAAGGGGTTGTTTACATACTGTAGGATGAGTTCTAGCAGTTTTTTATATATTAAATAATTTATTAAGTAAATATACTCATTTTTATGCATTTATCAGATTTTATAATAATAATAACAACAATAATAATAATATTAGCATAAACATTTTAGCATAAACACATTATTAGCATAAACATGTTTTATGCAAGGATGCAATCATTTAAATTGTGACAATAAAATATTAAAGAAATTAAACAATAAACTACTTTTAAACAGTTCATAGTGCAATAACATTTCACAATTTTACAGTTTGTACTGTATTTTTGATTAAATAAATAGTGCCTTGGTGAGCAGGAGAAACTTATTTTAAAATATTTATAAAAATATTCTGAGTCAATATCTGACTCCAAACATTTGACTAGTAGTGTACATTTGACTAGTAGCTGTTTTTCTAACTTACTGTTCTGTAAGATATCCTAAAAATGTCATCATCCAAGGCTATCTTCATGGCAAAGCAAATTACAATATTAAAAATGTTGTATAAATACAAATATAAATCAAGCAAGTTGAGAATACAAAGCAATTACAATTAAACAAGGTCTTTCATTTTAACCTCAGTTTACATTTTTTTAAAATATTTTCTGGAAAAATGTATTATGATTCCCTGAGTGACCTAAAATGATGCTTTTTTTATTCATCATATTATACTTAAACAATTTTCACAGTGATATTAAGATCTTTCAGCATATATTATTAATAATAAATATTTATTGAATAATGTTATAACAATGAACATGTGTGAACACTGAAGACTAATAACTGCCTTAAATGTAATTTCATGTCCCAGAAATAAATTACACTTTAAATTGCATTAAAACAAAAAGCAGCTTTTACTGTATGTATTTTGATAAAATATATACATATATGATACTTTTAGAATCCTGTTAAAACCTACAAGCAGGGTTGGGCAAAAATACATTACAATGTATTTTAAAATAAAATACCAAAAACCTCCATTTAAAGTGTATCAAAATAAACAAAATACAGCAGCCACAAATGTATCAAAATAAAATACTGTATTTTTGTATTTTGAAAATACTACAAAGTACATTACAAGAGAGCATAAAATTTCTTCGCAAACCTTCCATCAACAAGCCTATTCGATCAATCCCTTCTCTGCACCTCACTCACCTCTAATGGAGGTATTCATAAAAATGTAACTTGTGTTTCTCTTTGACAAATTTCACACAGAAAGTCCTGTCTTGAAGATGATCTCTTTAATCACTGTAAAAACCATTCAATGCAGATTAGTTGGAATATAGTACTATATCTTTCTCTATATATCTTTATCTATTGTGAAAATTGCCACCATCTCTTAACAGTCTTATATTTAAAGGGTGATATATTTGAAAAGGTTATTGAATTTTTTTTCACATAATTTGTCAAATAAATTTAGTTGTTGTTGTTGTTGTTTTTTCTTTTGCAATTGAAATCTTCCAAACCTAATATAATATTTGAAACAGCCAATGAAGTTTTGTAGGTATCACCACTGTAGGAATTTTTGTTGTTTATCTTTTTTTACTGTCTTATTTTGACTTGCTCCTGAATCTACCCCTGCTATTTGTCTGTTACTTTCTTTATATGTGATGCATAATTTCTATCATCAATCCTCCAAGCATTGATCAACTTCTTTTAATATTAATAATTTTTTTTTCTGTTCTCAAGCCTTGGCAAATAACAGAAAACTATTAAAGCCCACATTTTATGATGTCATCTTGTAGACTACTTACAAAGTATTTTACACTATTTTAAAAATACAGGACACTAAAGTATTTAGATACAAAATATTAAGGCATTTTCATAACCCTATCAAAAACAAATTACAAAATACTATTTTGTATTTAAAATACGTATTTAAAATGCACGTATCATGAGTACTGCCCATCCCTGCATACAACTTTATTTGTTCAGATCTTTTATTTTTTTTGGTCAATAAAACAACAATTTCAAAAATATTTGGAAAACAGAGACAAAGTATCTTTGCTCTAACAGAGCCCCCCGCCCCACTGCACCATTCCTATACAGTATATTCTGCACATTTTTAATCTGTTTTACATCATGTCATGATATATACATACATACATACATAAAATACAAGTTTTTATATTATTGTACATATATATGCACACAATGAGTCACAATAGGCTTAGCAAATATAAAATAAAGAAATTATTAATTAATTTGGATAGAAATTAAAATTAAATAAAATGGAGGGAAGGAAAAAATATATGAGAAACAAATAAACAACGGTCAAACTGCAAATATTATGTTTGGATCCATTTGCTCTGTATATGTCAGCACTGGCTGCCAAATAAAATAAAAAATTTGACTGCAATCTTTGGTGGAGTACCGAATCTTCTCTATTGTAAGATGATACATATCCCTAATCCAATGATTAAAAGTTGGAGGAAATTTGTCCGTCCATTTGAGGAGTATAAGACGTCTAGACATTAATGTTGAAAAGGAAATCATACTTTTTGGTATTATTGTCTAAACTGGGATATGTAGTTAAACCAAATATTCCTACAATAGGGCAAGGGTCAATTGATACTTGCAAAATATTTGAAAAGAAATTAAATATTAATTGCCAGAACTTGGTAATTTTAGAACATGACCAACACGCGTGGGTGATTAGCTTTCTCTTTCACATCTAAGCTATTTATAGTTGGTGAAAATGTTGCTAATTATGTCCAATGTAGGCGATGGACAACTTTAAACTGAATAATTGAATGTCGCAAACAAATTGAAGTTAAGTGAATCTTATTTATAATGTCTTGTCAAAATCCCTGCCTACAACTTTTAACTATTTATTAAAATGAATAATAATAATGGTGTTGTGTTATGCATAATACAAAAGCAGGTCATTTCCTAAAATTCTAGAGTATCATCATTTTAAACAAACCAAAAAAAAAAACAACATTGTTCCTGCGTAGTCGAGCCAAGCCAAAATATATTTCACTTTTCAATCTAATAATCACCCGATTAATATTGCTTTACATTTACATTCAAACTTTTCCATCAGTAATTTCACGAAAATAATGAACACTGATCTTACACTATCGATAGTTTCATAATTCAGCATCACGTCTCGTGTGAACAGCAACTTGTTTGTTTTGGTTTATTGCAGATAGATCAATGTATACAAGCTAAAGATCCACAACACTGTCCGCAGTATATCCGGCAGAAGCCCCATAAAGATGTTTGTTTGCTCTAACAATATGAGGTAGATGCAGAACACCAGTCGTCTGTCTTCCAGCGTCTGTCCTTCTGCTCGCAGCTCCCTTTTGCTTAAGTCAACAGTGCTTGTAATGAGGTGTGTGTCGATACGTGTGTGCTCGGCTGTCACTGTGGGCTTTCTGGAAAAGCCTGACCCGGCTGAGCGAGGATCAGCGGAGCCAAAGACATCATCCTGCCGGACCGAGCCTCTGATCTGATGCTTATCCGTCTGACAGTCCGACCCCAATCCATCTCCAGCAACGCAGCTCCAATTACACTCCTCTGCTCGTGCAGTGTTTGCTTGATGCAGTATACGCTTTGCTGTAGAATGCTGTAGTGTTGTCTAAAGTATTGATCGTTTGATATGTATCCGTGCTGAAATATATTTAAAATGATACAATATCACTTTTACTCTGTGATACAACGATACCTGCTGTTTCTCACCTTCTCACAAGGATTTATCTCATTGACAAGGATTTATCAAATGTAAGACATTAGCATTTTTAAAGATCTAAAAGATTAATTATTTAAGTTGAATTATTATTTGATTAAATGTGCAATATATGTGTTAGGTTAGGGTTTTGTGATGCAGTTTTTAAGTTTTTCTTCCCATTTTGTAATAATAATAATAATAATAATAATAATAATAATAATAATAATAGTAGATTATTTAAATGTCTGTTAATTTTTCATTTGATTAAACATGCACTATATTTGTTAGGTTAGGTTGTGGTTTTGTTATGCAGTTGTTCAGCTTTTCTTACCATTTTGTAATGATAATAATAATAATAATAATAATAATAATAATAATAATAATAATAATAATAATAATAATAATAATAATAATAATAATGATGATGATGATGATGATAATAATAAAAAAAAATTATACGTTATAATTTGTTTTTATTTATCAGTTGATTAAATGTGCATTATGTGTTAGGTTAATGTTTTGTTCGGCTTTTCTTACCATTTTGTAATAATAATAATAATAATAATAATAATAATAATAATAATAGTAAATAGTATTAAAAAAATTATTAAATGTGCACTGTATGTGTTACGTTAGGGTTTTGTGACACAGTTTTTATGCTTTTCTTCCCATTTTGTAATAATAATAATAGTAGAATATTCAAAGTTGTTATATTTATCATTTAATTAAACGTGCACTATATGTGTTAGGTTAGGTCAGGGTTATGCAGTTTTTCAGCTTTTCTTCCTATTTTGTAATAAAAATAACAATAATAATAATGAAAGATTATTAAAAGTTTTTTTTTAATTACCAATTGATTAAACCTGCATTATGTGTTAGGTTACGTTGGGGTTATGCAGGTGTTCAGCGTTTCTTCCTATTTTGTAATAATAGTAATAATAATAATAATAAAAATAATAATAATAAATAAATAAATAATACTACTAATACTACTACTACTACTACTACTACTACTAATAATAATAATAATAATAATAAAACATTCCTAATTTTTTTTTTTATTTATTGTTTAATTAAATGTGCACTGGATATGTTTTATTAGGTTAGGGTTTGGGGTTTTATGCAGTTGTTTAGCTTTTCTTCACATTTTGTAATAATATTAATAATAATTATAATAGTAATAATTATAATAAAAAATAGTACATAATTAAACATTTTAATCAGTTGGATAAATGTGCACTATATGTGTTAGGTTAGGATTTTGTTATGCAGTTGTTCAGCTTTTCTTCCCATTTTGTAATAATAATGATAATAATAATAATAATAATAATTATTATTATTATTATTATTATTATTATTATTATTATTATTATTATTATTATTATTAGTAGTAGTAGTAGTATATTTTTAAAATGCGTAACATTTTCAGTATTTTGTCATAATCAGTTTTTTCTTGTAATTTTCATTATTTTTAGTTAATTTTACTTGGACAAAAATGTAAAAACTGTGTAAAACTAAAATAACACAGTTAATTAGAAAGATAAAAAAATAGATATTATTTAACAAGGATGCATTAAATTACTAAAATGTGACAGTATAGGCATTTAAATGTGTTACAGAATATATCTAATTAAAATAAAAGCTGTTTTATGAACAGTTATTTTTGTCAGTTTAAAAACACAATGTTGTGGAGAGCTCATTACTCCCACACTGTTTGTGCGAGTTCTGTTGTACATGATCTTACACTTCAACAGTCTATATGTCAAATAACATCAAAACATCCATCTCTACTGTCAGTTATGTCTAAAAGTAAAAGTAAACAAATTGAGGAATCATTTTCTTAAAGTGGCAACAACAAAAAAATAAAAAATCATTGTATGACATATACCCGAGGAATGTTAAGCACTGTTTTCATCTGTGTTTTTGTTCTGTTTATTTGTATTCATGGTTGTAATTTGCTTATTTATTTATTACTGTCATCTTGTCATCAGCAATGTTTTTACTAGTTATGGTAGTATTTTTTTCCCACTTCTTATTTTAAAGTTACATGGCTCAAAAAAGGAAACAATCATTTATTTATTCATTCATTCATTCATTCATTCATTCATTCATTCATTCATTCATTTGTTTATTTATTTATTCATTTATTTAATTTTGTATTAGTTATTCATTAATTTGTTCATTAAATTTATTTTTTTTATCCATTAAATTAATTTATTTGACCATTTTATGTATGTATCTATGTTTGTATTTATTTATTTATTTATTTATTTATCTAAGCCATGCTTGAGTATGGCTTAAATATTAATACGCAAATATGTAAATAAATCAGTAAATAAATCTTGCATAAATCCTGCATGAATAAAATAATAAATAAATAAATAAATAAATAAATAAATAAATATGTATATATATAAATCTACAAATTCCTGCATAGCTAAATCTATAAATAATTAATAGGCAGGTAAACAATTAAATAAATTACACAAACATTGGGGGATTAAGAAAATGTTAAACTGATGAACATAGTTGTGTTTACTTTTCCTCAGCTCAACATGCTAATGAGAGGGTGTCTGTCTGTCATCAAAGGGCCGTCTTTATGCCATCATTGGTTGATCAATAGAAAAAATTTGCATTCGATTTTTTTGACTGGCTTCTGGGGATTGACAGACACCCTCTCATTAGCATGTTGAGCTGAGAAAAAGTAAACACGAAACCACGTTCAAGAATGAATAAACATTTAAAAGGGCCCAATATTTGTGTAATTTAACTAAGTAATTACCTGGCCGCACAATTAACTATTTATATATTTATTTTTGCAGGAATTTGTGGATTTTATATACATTTATTTGCATATTTATTTATTTATTTATTTTGCAGCTTTTGTCCTCCACTTGAGCCCTTAACTCTGGAAAAATGAAGAGATTAAGATATGCATAACCTTTATTTTTTTAATTATATTTTGAATTTTTCCCCAATTGGCATCAGTATTTTTTAAGGCATCGTGTCAGTTAGAACATTCAGTATGGTGACAACACTATAAAGCTATATAAAACGAGGCCTATTTGTTATGTGCTTAGGGAATTTTTTAATGCTCTTCAGTGGAGTGATTAATGCCATATAGATCATCTCCTGGGGTTTGCATGCTACGAAACATATGTCCGCTTTGTTTATCGTATTCCCAATTCATCTTTGTATTGTTACGATGGGTATGGTTCTTAGTGAGGCATTTATCATATTCAAATGGCAGCTATGCCCTAGATATTTGGCACTCGAGAGTGATAATGTCAGATCTTCTCTCCGGTGTTCAGTTCTTAATGTCAAATAAAAGCACCCATTTCACTCTTGTGTTTTACTCAAGTGAACATTGTCTGCGCTTATCATAAATTAATTATTTTACTTGAATTATTGTTATTATTATATATTTTTTTACTGTGCTCTGTGGTCAGAAAGCCACTTTTTGATAAATGATAGGTTACTATTATAATTAAGCACTCTGTTAATTTTTCATAAGGCCTAATGGATTTTTTTTGTGCTGCAATTAATATTTTATAATGGCATTTTCATTTCATTAATATTATTAATGATGTTTAAGCATTTCTTTCAAATAGATACATTAGATACATAAATTAATATATTTTTTAGATTAACTTTCTATTGTTGTATCAAAGTTTTCACAAAAATATTAAGTTGCAAAGCTCTTTTCACACTTGATAATAATTGTCTGACTAATAAATAATAATATTAATAATAAATAGTAATACATTCTTAGTTTGACCTTTAAAAAATCTTAAAAATGGCACAACATATTTCAGTGTTGATAATAATATCATAATTTTTTATTTTATTTTCTGTGCTCTGTTGGCAGAATGCTGCTTTGTGATAAATTATAGGTTACAATAATTAAGCCCTCTTGGTTCATTTTTCATGTTGCCAAATTATATGTAGTTCTGTTTGTGCTGCTGGTAATGTTTTTATATTTATTTCATTCATGTAATAATGTGAAAATATTTCTTCATCTTTTAAATAAGGGCCAGTCTTATTCTTGAACAGTTGTGTTGATGTTATTACTTAATTCTTCATGGGATCATTTGATTAAATATTTCTATTTCAAATAAATGTATATGTGTTATTTTGAAAACTAATTCAAACAATTTATGTTTGCCATTTGTTTAAACTATTTATAAAAAATAAACTGAAGTAACAAATAAACTTAAGCAAATTCTTGAGTTAAATCTTATTTGTTTTATGTTCAATCAATTTAAATTTGTAAAAACTACTAAGTTAACTTAATTCCTTCATGCTATCCCAACACAAATTCATTGTGTGGAAACTAGCTTTTTTATTACAGTGCAAAGTCTCATAATTTTAACAAAAACAGTATTTTCAAGTGATGATAAGAAGAAATGTTTCTGATGCTTTTTTTTTCCAGAGCTTTGTGGGCAGATGTTTGCATTGTAATTAGGGCTGCACAATATATCATTTCAGCATCAAAATCGCAATGTGCACATTAGCAATAGTCACATCGCAGGATATGCAGTTGAAATATATTTGAGAATTTTTGTCTTGTTTCTAATCCAGAAAATTTACATTTCCTTATTTTACTTAACCCACAGATTTTAACTTAAATTTGACCTATTACGTCTGAAAGTAAAAACAAATAATTTTTACTTAATTTAAGACTTGTTATTTGGACTAGAAAAGTCAGAAAAGCTCTTTTTTTGCAGTGTGAATATTCATTTTTTGTACCTGAATACTATTAGAAAGTGGAACTTTGTCCATACTGAGTGAGCAGCACACATACATACCTGCACTCATGCACACACACCCAGTCATTTCTATTTACCTATTGTATTGCTGTTGGCAACTTGGGTGCACACACAGATCCAATAGCCCATAGACAGTCTCTCATAATACATTTCCTACACCATACATTCCCGGTCTTCAACATGGACTGGGTAAAATCATTTTGGTAAGTAACAGGAAAACATGTGTTTATTATGTGTTAAACGATTGCTGTATGTTTTGGAAGTGTTTAAGTGGTTTTTGGGAAGATTTTTAGTGTTGTTTAAATGATAATTATGTGTTAAGTGTTTATGTGTGGGGGCGTGATGGAGGCACAGTTAGTAGCACGATCGCCCCACAGCAAGAATGTTGCTGGTTTAAGCCTCAGCTGGGTGGGTTTGCAGTTCTGTCTGGAGTTTGCATGTTCTCCCTGTGTTGGCGTGGGTTTCCTCCGGGTGCTCTGGTTTCCCCCAAAGTCCAAAGATATGCGGTACAGGTGAATTGAACAAGCTAAATTAGCCATAGGGTGACGTGGTGGCACAGTGGGTAGCACAATCGCCTCACAACAAGAAGGTTGCTGGTTCGAGCCTCGGCTGGGTCAGTTGGCATGTTCTCCCCGTGTTCGCGTGTGTTTCCTCCGGGTGCTCCGGTTTCCCCCACAAGTCCTAAGGCATGTGCTATAGGTGAATTGGGTAAGCTAAATTGGCTATGTATTGTATGTATTGGCTATTAGTCTATGTATGTGATTGAGAGTGTATGGGTGTTTCACAGTTATGGGTTGTAGCTGGAAGGGCATCCACTGCGTAAAGCATATGCTGGATAAGTTGGTGGTTCATTCTGCTGTGGTGACCCCAGATTAATAAAGGGACTAAGCCGAAAAGAAAATTAATGAAATTGGCCATAGTGTATGTGTGTTTCCAAGTGTTGGGTTGCGTCTGGAAGGGTATTCGCTGCGTAAAACATATGCTGGACAAGTGGTGACCCCTGATTAATAAAGAGACTAAGCCGAAAAAGAAAATAAATGTTTATGAGTGTAAATGAAATTACACTTACCTGATACTTACCTACAGAGTGGTAGGTCCTAAAAAAGGCGGGAGGTTGCCCTTCAAATGCTTGTTAAACAAGTCAGCGCGAGTGTTAGGGTGCTTTCAAACCTAGACTTTTGTTTGGGAACCTGGCGCGTTTCCCCAGTTAGCGCGGTTCATTTGGCATATGTGATTGCAGCAATTGCGTTCAGATCCACGTCAAAACAATCTGTCCGAGATCGTGGGATGTCATTCCTACCAGTAACTGTACATTTTATGTAAAATACGAAAGTGAAAGCATGTTAACTATTACCAAGAGCTGTTTATCCGTTAGGAAAATTGACCGAACAGCAGTCTTGGTTTATCTGTTATTTCTCTCTTTAATGCCAACTGCTCTGTATGAGAAAGTCTTACCTCGGATTTATATTTGGTGACAACGTCTGTGGGAGTCACCATTCAAATGAAAGCGCAGCTTTTCGCTTATAATGTCTTGAGGAGAGTTTACTCACACGTAATTGCAACATTGTAACAATTTTATCTTTTTCGGAACAAGAGAATTGATCCACAGGTGTGAAAGCACCCTTACGCTGGTACCTCGAGCAACCCTCTTTGTACATATATTATAGATACTTGTTTAAATTTGTAAATATATATGTTTCTTTGGTTTCTTTAGATTTTTTGTTTGGACACTTGTGTATATATATATATTCTTCACTGTGGACTGTTTATTTCACCTGCCAGCACTGAGAATAAAACTATTGATTACGGAGTGCTATTGATTACGCCATTATTGTATTCCCCGAACCTAGTTTTCCCCACTAGAGTGAGCTAAGGCTCGCTCTGTCACAACGTTAAATGAAACTATCCAAACCATCTGGTGAAACTGTTTTCGTATTGCAATATATATTACAGGAAAATAAAGTATCGCAGTATCTGATTTTTCCAATATCGTGCAGCCCTAATTGTGATGATACATTGGCTGATTATTGTAAATATCCATTGTTGTTTTTTTCATTGCAGCAATAAAATACAGTTTAATACAGAGTGCATTACAAGTCACGAAGAGAGCATCAAAAAACCTACTTTAATCTAATCTTTGTAATACAAAGCAATTCTGTTATCATAAAACAAAATATTTGCCAGAGAACATTATTTTGCACCAAAAGGTCAAATCTGATTATTTATTTCAGCATGAATCTTGAGAGAGAAAAAAAGACTTATGTTCTGAACAGCGGCCCATTATTATGAAAGCATATTTAACGAAAGCAGCATAAATGAATACACTGGTCCTACAAGACTATTACAAAGAAAGTATTTTGTTTGTAGCTCCTGGTTGCTGAAACATCAGCAGTTTTCCAGGATATAGATTAGCTGAGGAAACACACACAAACACACGCACACAAATAGGATATTCAATTCACATTTGCCATTAAAAAGGTGAATTTCAGCAGAGAACGAAACAGCGTTCAGTTCATTTGAGGAAATACCAGTTAGTGACGGAATTGCTCAGTACTTTCAAAGACATGCTATATTACTTAAATAACATTAACGGTAGGATTTTATTTCATGGCACACTAGAAAAAAAAAAGTACTTCATATTACCCACTACTTAATGTCAAATAAATGTCCCTGAGTATCTCATACATGCTTTTATAGATCACAGTGCCATATTAAATGTCCAGCACTGCACAGTAAATCTGTGGTTATAACTCCAATGGATTTCAATTAGGCATCACTGTGTTTGCATTAGCCCAGAGTCAAATTGAATCTGACACCCTCACATTAGGCACGAATATCTAAGGACAGGCAGTGGGGGGGAAATGTGTATTGCTGAATTCCTGCTGTTAGATTTTTCACATTGTTTGCAGCCTGACACATTGAGGTTGTGGCTGTGGATATATACGTCTGCTTAACAATCCTGATGAAATGCAGTGAAATGATTGAGTTATTGTGGTGCGTAAAAAGATTGAGATCACGTGATAATTATAGGCATGCGTGTTTAATTATCTGGCACAGGGATTTATCACACATAAAGGCTGGGGAGTATGGGCTGAATCTTTATATAAGTTTATCAGTGTGGAATTTTTGGACAAATGTTTTAAATGTTATATAAGGGTGCAGTCATGCCTTTTCTTATGAAATTCTTTGATTCACGGGATTCTATCAGTCATAGATTTGTTTTAATATTGTGAAATGTTTATTCATTCATTCATTTTCCTTCGGTTTAGTTCCTTATTTATTGTGAAATGTTATCACAATTTAAAATAATTGAATATATTTGAATAAATTTTAAAATGTAGATGCTTTCATCATCATTGCATCATTTTTCAGCATCACATGAAGCTTTATTCTGATATGTGTTGTTATTAATGTGATGTTTGCAATGTTGACATCAGAAAGAATAGCTAATTTCATCATTTATTTTACAGATATTATATTTAATAGCCAACACAGGCTCATTCTGAAAATGTAACCCAATATACATTTCTGGAGATCGTGAAATAAGTAGCAAGAAGTACGTTTAGCAGCACCGGGTCAATCGGTGCTTTTGAAAACATTATTGGTTGGGTTTAGGGACGGAGGAGGGTGGGTCAGTCGATCGTTCAGTCAGTTAGTCAGTCAACAGCAACCTCTGGTGGATTTACGAAAGAAGAGCAGGCGTGAATGGCACTTGAGTACAAAAAAAGGGTTCACAGTGACCTCTGGTGGATTTGCGAAAACAAAAAGTGCACAAAAAAAAAAAAAAAAAAAAAAAAAAACGCACCTCCTGGGACGTAGTTGGTGCTCTTCAGAAATGTATATAACGGTATGTTTTCAGAAAGAGCCTGGGTTGCAACTATTTATTTATTTTTTTAACAGAAGTATTTCTGTTGACATAAAGCTTGGCAATTGCCAACGACTTAGTTATTTCCATGTTTTCTGACATGTTGGTATTCATTTTTCATCAACACAATAATAAGGTTTTAACTTCAGAAAAGTTAAGAAATCAATTTTTGTTGAAATAATCTTGATTTCCAATCACAATGAATGAAAAGGTTTGTTATTCTGGTCAATTGCCATGTTCTTAAAAATTAAAATAGCTCAAAACTTTTGTTTGATTAGGTAGTGACAGAATATAATTTTTTTCTAACAAATGAATATAAAACTGGACATTAGGTGCTTTACATTATTTAGCATTTGAGTTAAAAACAAAAGGCTGATAACAGTCATACTTCAGAAATGATGAACAAACCACATTGAAAGCCCTTGTACATGTCTTTGAATTAACTTATGAACACCTGTGACCACACATACACTGTATTCTATGCAATGGAGTTACTAGGCAACAGTAAACAAAATCTGCTTTCATTATATTCAGTAAAGCTGTTCATGCTGTGACAGTTTGTATAGTGGTCTCTAAATGTTTTAGTGTCAGATTTGGCATCTAATAACATTTAGTGATACACTGATCTTGATTTTTCATGGCTGACTGAAAGTTGCAAGTTGTCCAATTCTAATATATATATATATATATATATATTTAAAAATGAGCCAAGAAACATTTATAATATGAATACAGTTTATTACTGGCTGAATTTTCTGCAGTGGTTGAGTATTATAGGAAACCACTGCACTGTATTCATGATTTACACAAACAGAAAACAGCTATTTAGCTGTATATAGCTATATGTTGGTTAAATTAGATTGAACATTTTCAGCATAGAGGTCTTTAGTTTTGTGAAATTATGTCACACAAAGCATAACATGCATAAAAAAGCAGACAGTCTGAATAATAACAGATTCACTCTCTCACTGTAGGTGGCACTTCTAAATCTGCATAAATAATGGTGTTTCCTTGTTTATACTTTAAAAAGCACAACATTGCTGGAATTTAATATGCAATAATAGGAGATTCCAGTCATAGATGCTTTTATAAAACCTCCAATATTTCTAGCATTAGGTACAGTTTAAGCTATTCTGTCGAGAAGGGTCTGCAGATCGGGTATAAATGCAAGCTGAGACTGCATGCAATGCTTGGTTAATGTGCACACCTAATCCCACCCCTAACCATCACCAATAACCTCACTAGCTCTAATGGTTGCATGTGCCTGAAACTGCATGTGCAAATCTTCTGCCAAATACTACAGGTTCTGTCCACCACTGGCACCGATTCATGTTTCTGTTACCAAATAATCCACACATAAAATGATGCACAAACAGATGCACAATTACAATGAACAGAGATCATGTAAAGAAGGTATAGATAGTTAGCTTTGGATTTCTTTTACTGATTAAATTAAAGGGTTGGTTCACTCAGAAATGTAATTCTGTCATTAATTAGAGAAGAGCAGGGACGAAAATAACGTAAGACTTAAGTAACAAATTGATTTTCTCAAATCCCTAAAAACTTTCCTGGCTATAACAGCACGTTCAGCATTCAACCCTTGATGGAGCTGCCAAATATCATCTAATATTCCCCGTGGTTAGCTCCAAATTTCAGTTTTTAGGTGTGAAAAGTAAATTATTATAGAGATCCTTTTTTCTTTTTACAAGTTGTGTTTCTCTCTTCATGCATCAGAATAATAATCAATCTACAGGTTATTCATATTGCAATAACACATCCTTAAGTTTTAATCAGGTTTAAATGGCAAGAGTTCCTGTGGGGACGAATATAAGTTATTTATGCCCCACTGCTAATAGCCAGGCATTATTTTCCACTTCCACATTGGAGTTTTCAGTGTTTTGATTAATATGTTTTAGAAAATTAATGCATATTGCCAAAAATAATAAAAATATTTAAAAACCCGTGTGCTACTTTTGTCCTTACTGAAGGAGTCAAAAGTAACAATGAGCAATTTATTTTTAAAGTGAAATTATTTTGAAGCCGTTCTACATTTGTTTACAATACGTCCCCGATATTGATAGACAACACTTTTGAGTTATTAACTACAGCAGAAAATATATTTCTGTCTAAAACATTCTTTTAAAATAGGTTTCTATGAAAAATGGTACTTACGTCACCCCCACACTCTCCTACTCATCCTCATTCACCATAGACAGCAATGGTCCTGAGACATTCAAAGTCCTGTAAAGGACAAAGACATTTGTCAAAACAGTCCATGTGACTTCAGTGGTTCAACTATAATCATATAAATCTCCAAGAACACGTTTGTGTGTAAAAAAAAGAAAAAAAACTTTGTAAAAATGTTTTCCTTGTCAAGTCATTAATATGTGGATTTACTACAGGCAATATGACATGTTGCCACCAAGGGGATTCCACATCAAATGTGCCATGGCCACAAAATGTTTTATAATTGTAAACATAGCCCCTTTTACACAGTGATACCAGTAAATATCTGGAAAATTTCCAGTGTTAATTTACTAGTAAATTAAAAAAAAAGCACTGTTCACACAGGCAAGGACGCTCCGAAATTTTCACGGAAAAGATCATTCATACATCCATTCCAAAATACTGGTAAATTCTGACATCATTAACCAAAAATGGACTCTAATCGGCTGCACTTGTATTTGTAATCATAGACGGGGTCGAACTTTTGTTGATGGTTTCACTTTTATTTAAAGCTTTAGCATTCTTGCAGCTGTTTTGTTCCAGAGACATCCAAAGGCAGAAGCTTTGTGTTTTACTCATTTAACAAACTCTGTGGATGGATAAGTATTGTGAACAACTTCGATGAAAACATATGGAGGAACACTTTCGAATGTCAAGATGTATATAATATGTGTGTGTGCTGGTGCTCATCGGCTGCTTCACGTACACAAGCGTCAAGCAACTGAAGCAGAGCTTAAAGGTAAGCAAACAGCGGTTTATCAAAAGCATTTTATCGATTTTTTTTTACACAGTTAGCATTAAGAAGGAACATTATCTAATTGCAGCTAAAGGTGTCTGGAAAAATATTCAAAGATTTTTATTTTCATAAACAGCGTGTCTGAATGTTCTGATTGGTTGGAGTAGATATCTCACAACAACGCGCTCTTTCCGGCAATTTTCCTTCTGCGTTCAAACAGAGCAGCAATCAGGCAGTTCACCTGTAAATTTGCAACTTCTCTTTCCAGAAAATTGCCAGAACAAATTTACCTGTATTTTTTAAAAAAGGGCCTGTCACACATGATCCCTTTTTCATTGGTTTCCGACAATTTTCCGGAAAGGTCTGTATGTGTGAAAGGGGCTATTGTATTCTATGGCGATATGCACACCAGCAATGCAATCTGCCAACTGTTTTTTGTTGATTACCAACAGATTGAAAACAATAGCTGGGCTGTGACGTGCTTTAGAATCAGCAGCGCAACATGCAATGGCCATATTTATGTAGTAAATATTGCACATTGGCAAAAAAGTCACTTTCATGGTTATTTTTGGGTGCACAAAAGTCTTTGTATGTATCTTGGTATGTTTACAGTTTAAACACAGAAGTCACATGGCATGTGTTGACAATGTTTTTGGTTATTGGACTCTCCTGGATCTCAGGATCATTGTTGTCTATAGAGGATGAGGGAGCTCTTACTGAACCTGAGCAAGTGTCTATGGGCGACATAAGGGGAGTAATTAATAACAATTTTTTTACAATATTTTTTGGCCTATCAAACTCTTAAAACTTGTTAAAAATGAATAATTGTTAATGTTATATCTGATTTTTTGTTTGCATGTTCTCCCCGTGGTTGCATGGGTTTCCTCCGGGTGCTCCGGTTTTCCAGTATAGGTGAATTGGGTAAGCTAAATGTGTGGCGTGTATGGGTGTTTTCCAGTGATGGGTTGCAGCTGGAAGGGCATCCCCTGCGTAAAACATATGCTGGATAGGTTGTCGGTTCATTCCGCTGTGTCGACCCCAGATTAATAAAGGGACTGAGCTGAAAAGAAAATGAATGAATGAATGTCTGATTTCTGCCAGGCAAATCAATGCGTTTCTACATTGCATGGTATAAATGCTATAGCAGGAAAAGGTCCAGCCCTCACACTCAGGGAAGTGGAGAGCAGTGGAAATGCCAGCGTTGCAGTGCTGTAGTTCGCTTCCACCCTGCCCTGCCCTGCCCTGTCCTGTAGGTCTAGGTATGGAAAAGTATGATTTACAAGGGCCCTGCATCAGGGCAGGTGTGGCCAATGATGGATTGAAGTGCTTAGCAGAGCCACTAGCAGCCGGGACAGAGAGTAATCGGTGTATACAGAGAGCTGGCCAGAGTAAGCAGAACAGATACATCAAGCCGGAAAAGCACGGCCGAGTCGAGCGGGGGTCACGTGCACGCAAATCCACATATATTTACAGATGACAGAGGTCTCCATACTCCGGCACTAACACAAAGGTAACATAATCGTCCTGTTCCAAGTGTTATATAATGTTGTGTTGCCTCTGCAGGGCTGTTTTTTGATTTATGACTCGGACCATAAGGTGAGGTGTGCAGCATTGTTTTTGTGTAGGATATTGATGACTACATGTATGTACGGTCTGCACCTGTTTGCACATTCCTGTTCATTAATTATTGCATGTTAAGGCAGTGCAATTTGCATGAATTCTTCAAGTAGGCATTTCTATTGTGCACCTTTAATTGGTCAGCTCATTTATTATATTGTTGCTGTTCCAGTATGTTCCAAGTCATTAATTTTCATGAAATTTAAAAACCTTTTATTTTCATTAATAATTAAACACATTGTGGTGGAAGTTGGTAATGTGGCTTTACATATGGTCAAACACTTGCTTGAAAACCTGAAATGAAAATCAAATCAAGAATTTAAGGTTAAGACCAAGATGAGACCACAGCAAAGAGTGAAACCAATTCCAAATTTTGATTTTTAAAAAAAACAAAAAACTTTCAATGCAATGTAAGTTGCTTTGTATAAAAGCAATTGTCAAATGCTTAATGTAAAAACAAACAAAAAACTGCATTTGTTAAAAAAAAAACTGCCTATAACACGTCACAAACAATTGAAGAGGTAGATGCAAACCCTCTAAATGCCATTTGATATTTCCTCTAAATTACCATTTTTCTCGGACTCTTGTGTGTAGGCACAGAAATTTTACTTTTATAGTGACGAATAAGTTCTTTCATTGCCTTTAAAGTGAATACATGAACATAAACAAGAGGCTAGAAAAAATTCAAATTTTAGGAGAACATTCAATTACCTTTTTTTTTGTTATGTGTAGTGTTATAAGTACAATATAACAACATGCATGTACATGCAATGCAGGTAAACAGAAACTAATGCCACAAGGGATAGTTTACTAAAATTGAAAATGAAAAAAGTGTCTCTTATTAGTTGAACTCAAAAGAATCTATTTTGGGAAACTAGCCATTGACCTCCTATAGCACTTTATCTTTCCTACATATACTAGTAAGCCAATGGTTACAGGTTTTTAGCATTGTCTTATTTTGTGTTCAACAGAAGAAAAAAAACACAGAGCTTTAAAACCACATGAGGGTTCACCCAAAAATCACATGCATTTCTCAGTATCTACTCACCCTTGTGGTTTCAAATCTTCATGCGTGTCCCTGCTGCTGAACACTGCTGGAAACAATATCAGAATATATATATATATATATATATATATATATATATATATATATATATATATATATATATATATATATATATATATATATATATATATATATATATATTTTTTTTTTTTTTTCTTTGCCACAACAATTACTATTTCATATGTACACATTATACATCAATTTCATTCATTAATTTTCCTTTGGCTTAGTCCCTTTATTCATACAGCGGAATGACAATTTATCCAGCATATGTTTTACACAGCAGTTACCCTTCCAACTACAACCTAGTTCTGGTAAACATCCATACACACTCATTCACACACATACAGTACACTATGGCCAGTTTAGTTAATTCAATTCACCTATAGCGCATGTCTTTGGACTGAGGGGAAAACCGGAGGAAACCCACATGAAAGACCTTTTGTGCTGTAGTGTAATGTATATAATTTAGATGACACTTGTCCATTTTTTTGGACCTAGCACAATAGCAACAAAAATGAAACCAATTCACACACATTAGGGCTGCACAATATATCGTTTGACCATCGCTATCGCAGTGTGTGTATCTGCAATAGTCACATTGCAGGAGTAGATTATTTTATAAAGATTAAATATAAAGATATTATTATATGTTTTTTTTATAATTCTAAAAGGATGACCATGTTAATGTTTTATTGTTGAATTCTAGACCTGACAATTGTTAGACGCTACCAGAAACCATAACTGCTGTTTATTTCACTTTTTTTGGGTCT